>NC_092672.1:30570981-30874011 GCF_964355755.1 Antedon mediterranea
TTCCCTGCCTCGCACTTTGTTACTACCCCTATACCCAGACCGGTTACAATAATGGTCTATTCATTCTGTTTATACTGTAGCTTTATTGATAGCTGGGTTGGGGCGGCTTTTTCTCATTCTAAAACAGATTTCCTTATCATAATAAAATAATATATGAATTTAAATGTAGTATTGTATACATAATATTAGTAATTGCCATTGCATTATTATATATTATACGGTTACCCCTTAATTATACTATAGTATAATTTTCTTGTTATATTTTACAATATTTTCTTCATAGTTCAACAATTTTTTCTTTCACAGGAGAAATTATCATACTGAATCATCACACACCAAGTCTCATAAATCTCTACTGTATTTCTCCAAGGTACTCCAGCTACATGGTATTGCCTTGAGGCTAAACTACAGTAAACGATATACTGGCACTACCATCATTCCTGGCCCGTCAACCTGGGCCACATTACAGTATGGTCCAACACATAAGTACAGTAAATCGTTTTATGCCTATTGTTGCATAAAGTATCAAATTTAGACTGTAAATACTGGGATGATCACCCTAAATTTTCTTTTTCAATTAACAATTTTATATTTCACAGCTGAAAAATGCACTAAAGCATCATATAGAGATTTTTTATTCATAACTGTTAAATTGCATCCCAATACATGGTACCTATATAAAAATACAAAGGCGGCCAACACAGATAGTTTGATATATACAGTACTCTCTTATAAATAGATGTATCTCTCCAAACTACTCCAACTACCTAATTAGCATACTACTGTACACTTTGTAGACAAGAAATAAATTGTATCCACCTAGAGGACTTATGGTAGTACAGTCGATCGTCCTGTCACTGGCCCGGTCAACATAATCTACGCCTAGATTATTACAGTAATTAAAGTACATTATTACAGAGATTTTTTTTTTTTTTTGCAGAAATCAAAGTTATGTGTATAGAAAGCAGTACTCGTATTAAAAACTAAGCAGGTTATATTCTTGTACGCAAACTGGCAGGATATTTTGAATATTTTTTGTTGTTGAAATGATGGAATCCTAACTTCATTTTCCACGAGCTGCACGTATGTTCGCCGCAATGCAAAAATAGGAAGTTTACTGGCAAAGCCAAACTATAGAGGGCGTCGGAATCAACCAAGCGTGAGATTTGAAAGTTTTCGCACGAAAGTTTTTACGTCGACGCGGCAAGAGAATGATCGTTCTAAACACAAAAAGACGTTAAAAATTGTGACAAATATTCATTCAGAATTTTGAGTAAAGTAGTATTTTAATTTTTTACATTATATTCTACAAGAATTTTTAAGTTTAAACATTTTTGACACAATATTTAAAATATTACAGCATTTCAAAGATAGCAATACAAATGACAACAAATAGACCTTTTTACTACGGGAATTTCTGAAGTAAAATGAGTCAACTAAAATGTTAAATTGTAATTAATCTGAAGTTTTCCCAGATATGGCGAGTATCATATCATCTTATTTAGATATCAATGCATTTAATTTTAATTAAAACTAGAGAGCAACAATTATTTTACTAGAGTAATATTTGCCTGAATTTGGGCTATTTTTGCACAGTAGAATAGACGTGCCTATGTTAAAGCATAGGCGCGCGCCTGACAAGGCTATAAACAGGCTTAAATACAGTATATAGTACACTTAAATACTAGATTATGGTAAACCAGAGATACAATAACAGTTGATATTAGTTATTACTTAGGCATTATATTATTTTTATTTTATAATATCTGTATTAATATTTGTTATAGGGCAGTCTATAATAGCCAACCAGCAGTATTTATGAAAAACACTTTCATAATGAAAGACACGTGCTATTGTAATAACTTATACTGTATTTAAGTCAGAAATTATATTTCTATTTTTATTATACAGTATTAATAAATATAATATATTATATAGGCCTACTAGACAATTAAAAAAATTGCATTTAATATAATCATGACACTTTATTTATTTCAGAATGGATGACCATCTTAAAATCCTGGATTCTCTTTGCAGAATATGTGGCCAGCGCTTAAAATCATATAATGATTACAAAAGGGGTAATATTCCCAAGCGCAAAGAAGTTACAATGCACACAGATTTAATTGCACAGCTAGGCTTTGACCCAAATACAGATGAAGCCGCAGTGCATCCTAGATATTTGTGTCATCTGTGTTACACTGCATTAAAATCTCCAAGATCAAACCCAAACCCAGTAGTGTGGAAGCCGCACACAAGATTAGGACCCTGCACCACATGTCAAAGGCATACAATCCAATCAAAGGGAGGAAGACCAAGAAAAAGGAAATGCGGTTTAGGTGCAGAAACGTATAACCAAAATAAAATCACCAAAAACAACATTGTCGACCACTTTTCTTCCATTATGTGTCAACAATTAATTAAAATACCAAGCAGTTTCAGTTTGGTTACAATTGGATCATTGGATGCATTTACATGTTGTTTTTGTCAAAGTGTGTGTATCAGTCCTGTTGCCTTACCATGCAATCATGTCTCATGTAAAGCATGTATCCAGTCATGTTTTGTTGATGTTGATAAAACTGTTTGTCCTAAATGCAATTTTGATGTTCATTTTTCGTCTGTCACTTCTGTACCAGCATTGTTCATTGAATGTTATCTGTCATGTAAAGTTGTTTGTAAATCGTGTCGTTGTGTAATTCAGTGTAGAGAATGTAATGTCCATGTTTGTGTTCGTGACCATGATTATTACTGTGCATCACCAAATCAAATGGATCCAATTGCCGAAATGTTGACAAGGCCCTTAGATGCACCATTAACACCAAATATGGAGAAAATAGGCAGACATATCATAAAATCCAAGTTGAACCAATCAAAAGATGGAACTACAACATTTTATGATAATGGAAAGGTGAGAATTAAAATAATGTAACAGCAATACATTTATGAACATACATTTGAGAAAACCAATAAAGTTCATAATTAAGTCAATAAAATATAAATTGGTTACAATTTTTTTTTTTTAGTAATAATAAAAACAAAACATAATATATTAGTGAACATTAACGTTTATTAACACTTCAAATTCAAAAACAACAACAAACTTAAACAAAGGCTTCTTGTTTTAGATTCTTAAATCAGTTGCCATACCGGTATTTCGTAAACCGTCGTCATCTGTGTGCCATAAAACTCTTCAGAACAGAACTAAGTTTTTGACCAAGGTAAGAGATTTGGTCAGTGGTGGAGACGGCGTGGTACAGCAAAAAAACGAAGTCCGGAGTATGCCATCTGAACTGCAAACTATTTTGGCTCAACCCATCAAGATGCCATTTGGTGATTTGTTATCCCTGAAAACAAATCTGGGCCTCACCTGGAAGAGAAACAGGGAATTAAAACAGTAAGTATAATTATCCTAAAGTACACCTGATTTTGGATAAATCTTGTGAAATAACAATCTATATTGAATTGAAATATATATTTATACTGGGTAACCTCTTCAGTCAATGACTGGTCTCCCAGAGGGCCCAGTTGGTGATCAGTGGCTGTGATGTACTAATACACCGGGGTAACCCCCTACTCGTCTCGAAAGATGTACTAGGTTCTTTAAAGTGCACACGAGCTAGATGTGTACACTGGACCTACGGTTTATAGTCCTTATCCGAGAAGACTCGTTCTACCACCAGAACCATGGAGTGAGTGAGCCTCGAACCCCTGCCGTTGTTATGGCTAGGTGTTCGAGGCTCACTCACTCCATGGTTCTGGTGGTAGAACGAGTCTTCTCGGATAAGGACTATAAACCGTAGGTCCAGTGTACACATATATTATATAATTTACACGCAAAGTAGAAACTCATATATAATTATTTTTTCTGTTCAAGATGGTTAAAAAAATATGGCATTGCTGCTGAATGCGAGGGCAAAATGCGCATTCAAGTGAAAGAAATTGTGAACGACAACTTCACATCAGAATACCTTCCCCTTTTGGCAGCCGATGAATTAACAAAGGACATGGTTATACAGAAAGTTGCTTGTGTACAGGTTAAGAACCTGATACAAAAAATTCATCAAAACCTAAGTGAGCTTGAGAGGTAAATATGGTTCACTATGACTATACTATTTTAACTCCCACCTTATTTTATGCTATTAATATTATTTTATATTCTCTTTGATAGTCTTAACTTGCTGACATGGCATGGTGGCCTCATACCAAACGACGAGATATGGCTAAAGATTGGAGGAGACAAGGGAGGGGGTAACTTCAAACTGATGTACCAAATTTGTAATGTTGCCCATCCAAACTCCCTCAACAACACTATCAATCTGCTGGTTTTTGAAGGCACAGACAACCTTTTCAATTTGAAAACCAGCATGACCAATCTAATTCCACAAATCAATGAGCTCCACAAAGCATCATGGAAGTAAGTACAGTATTATTGAGACAGTACAATTTTCATAATAGCATATCATTTTCAACCATCATAGTAATATGTTTTTAATTTTGTATCTTTTCAGAGGAAAAAAATTCCGACTATTCGCCTTTGGCGATTACGAATACCTTACCAGAATGTATGGTATAACAGGAGCTAATGGTAAGACATAATAGTATTCTTAAATGTTTATAATTAAAGTATTCCAGTATTTTAACCAATAACAATCAAACAAAATACTTCTTTTAAGGCCGTCACTATTGCCTCTACTGTCACCATTGCAAATCATCACTCGGCGACCCTAGAAGTCTTGAGACATTGCGAAGGGACTTGGAAAGATTTCAAGATGATGGCAATAGACTGCACCGAGCAAAGTTTTTCAATAATGTTGTAGCAAACATTATATTGAATATCCCATTAAATCAAGTAAGTAGGTTAATGTAATAATGGCATCATGCAAATATAATATTACATCGGTAAATATTTAAAATTGTATTCTTAACTCAATTAATTACTTTTAGGTGTGTCCCCCTGGCCTCCATATCAGTCTTGGACTGTACTTAAAGCACTTCAAAAGTTTTGAAGATGCTTGCCAGGTACTTGATAATGAAATGGGGTTTCACCTGGCCAATTACCAAATGACTGAGGAAACGAACCAACATCGCCAGCAAT
Organism: Antedon mediterranea; assembly: GCF_964355755.1. Lineage (NCBI taxonomy): Eukaryota > Metazoa > Echinodermata > Crinoidea > Comatulida > Antedonidae > Antedon > Antedon mediterranea. The sequence continues at coordinate 30,576,077 of NC_092672.1, forward strand.
TTAACTTTTATGTAAGTCAGCTCCAGAAAGCAAGATTACATGAAACAGAGGCTGATGCGATACAGACAGCTGTTGCATCTCTGGAGGATTACCTGTCTGTTTTTTTAATTTTAAATGAAGACATAAATAACCTACAAGAGATCATCAAAGAAATTGAAGACAAAAAGGGTCAACAACAATATCATGTAAGTGCCTTTAAATAATTTAAATTTTTTAGGTGCAATACCTGGAAAAAATGTTTAAATGAGTCATATCTCATTAATGTAACTATTATTTTATTTATAGACTAATGAAGCAATGAAATTTAGAAATGTCAAACTTGACAAAGGCTTTGGGCCCATATGTGGAAAGATCGATTCTACACTGAAGTCCTTCGGAGTACAGCGGCAAGCCTATCATGGCCAATCATTTGTTGGAAATCATGTCCACAAATGTTGTAAAGTAGGTAGACTTGGGTTATTTATTTACCTTGAATTTACGTTGAACTTCGGACGTTAATAACTAGCTCATTTGTCCCTCCATCGTCATAACTGCAAACTCTTCAGTAACGTACAGGCGAAACTTATTTAATAAGAACATTGTGCCACTGTTGTAAAAATGATTAAATATAACAAGATTAATATAGTTAGACAAATTTTACAGTGCTTATTAATGATTTATGAATACTACATTAAAATTTAGACTGAAAACATAAACAAATTAACGGACATGCTGCTCCAAGAAACCCAACTTCATTGCCCTGCCTTGATGCCATCTGCCAATATTGTGGCAAAGAAATACAACTTGCTGTTTAAAAAGTTTGCAGAATGTCACAATATGTATAATATTGCTGCTCCTTTTGATAAGGAGATGCTAAAGAAATTAGGTTAGTAGTTAGTATTCATTATAAACAGTATTGTGTATTTTATTTAAACTGCATTTATCTTATTTTTTACCTTTTTTTTATCCAACAGAAATGAACATTTCTAGTTACTTGAGTTTCTTCAGGGAAAACTTTGAAGAAACTGAGCCTCCAAAGATGCATCTCCTGGAGCACCATGTGTGCAGTTGGATCGCCGAATGGGGCCTCGGCTTAGGATTCCATGGTGAGCAAGGAGGCGAATCCATGCATGCCCAACTCAACACCATCATGCGCGACATAAGAGGCACAACAGATCGTGTGCAGATTCTACAATCGGCCATGAAGAGTCACTGGGTTAAAACAAGTCCCAGGATGCTGGCAGCCCGACCTGAAAAAAAAAAGTAAAAAAAAAAAAAAGTCAACTCAAGTGGAGTAGATGCTGGCAGTCGGGTATTAAAAAAAAAAAAGGCAACTCAAGTAGATGCTGTCAGCCCAGGCTGGAGAGAAAAAAAAAAAAAAAAAAAAAAAAAAAAACTTGTGTGGAGTAGATGCTGCCAGGCCAGCCTGCAAAAAAACCTCAAACCAAACGGTTCTTTTCAGAACCACCCAATGACAAAAGAGATTTGATATAGCATATTTGACACATTTTCATATTTCACTATTGTTGTTTCTTTTCTAATCAGTACATTCTCAACTGAATTTATAAATTTATTTCCATTTTTTAATAAGTATTCTACATTTTGGTGGTTGTGAAGAAAGAGAATAAAGGTAAGTTCAATAGGCATTGCACAACGCTACAGTATAAAAACAGGCTATGAAATCAATTACTGCAATGGACCAAATGCGGGACCAAATGTCATATTTTTGAAGAAAATAATTTTCTACACAGCATATATACCTGTTATACAGTATTATGTTTCAGGAATTTATTCATACTCACTTCAGCATTTCTTCAGGTGAAAGTAGCATGTGCTGTCGTGATGATGTCATGATGATGTCATGATGAGGCTGTCAATCAATTGATCCATTTTATACTTATAGCGCCGTTCCAACAATCCAACATCATTGTAAACTTCTCTATGCAGGATCCTTGCCATTATTTATGCTATGAAACTATATTTATAAAGGATGAGTAAATAAATGTGAATTGAATTACTCAGTCATATTATATAGCCTATAGCAATGTAAAAAAAGAAAACTCGCGCGATCTCTGTTTTCCCCCTCCAACTCAATCCAAAAAGCCTATTAAGTAATTTATTGGCACTGCACTTTTTTTTTATTAGTGGCACCCTTCAACTTGGCTCCTTTAAACAATTAAAAAAATGTTATTTAATTTGTTACAGAACTACTGTACCATTACATTAAATGAAACTTGTTTTTGAGGAAAATAATTTTTTTTTAAATTTTTTTACCTCTTTCTATAATGGAATAACCCAAACCTAGGGTTACTATACAATATGCGGATGATACTATTATTGAACACGGGGATGTTAGAATAACGATTATAAGGCGCTAAAATAAGGTGATAACAATTGTAATAATACTTGCTATAAAACCACTATTATTTAATTCTAAGGCATTGTACAAGATTAGTCCAAGCTTGTAAATAATCCAATTGCGACAAATGACCAAAATCTGTTCAATTCATATATAAATCGGACCACATGTTTTCACAGAACACAACTTTTGCCTCAGTGGAATCCAAAATGACCCACGTGGTATCTACTCTAACTAGCCTATATATATATAAATGATTAAAATGACATAATATGATGCAAAACATTACCTGAAAATACATTATAAATACTTCAGTGTATTTATTTGATCGCCATCATACTCAAAACCCCTGATTTTGTTTGTGAAAAATATTGAAATGTCTTCGTTTTCATTGCCTCACCATGCCGCCCAGTCAATTGTTGCTCGAAAACGTTGTAAACCCGTCACAAGTTAAATCACTCATGAATATGTATGAGAATGTCTGACCTCACAAAAAACTTCTAATTTTTTTTTACAGAAGTTTAAAAATTACACATTTTTGGGTAAAATTTAAGTATAATTTATAGTGTAAGGTAAGGTGCATTATAGATAAATTGTTTGTTTATATTTTATTTCTGTTTTTAAGTATTTTGATTAGTAATGTATTAAGCAAAATAAATAAATTGTTTTAAGGTCAAATCTTTAAAGAAAGGTTATGAAAAATGCAAGGTCATTTGTTGATCTAAATGTAATCGACCATTACGGAAAATAAACAACTGCGCGTGGTTTTTAAACGGCGCGTTAACGCGCATGCGTCAAATCGTGAAATTCTCTGGAAAACATACGTGGCTGGCGAGTGACAAAGACATATTACGACCCTTTTATTTAAATTTATTTGGATAGACCTCCATGTAAATTCATTAAAGGCTATATGATTGTTTTATATTTTAATATGTGATAGTAGATAATCATTGTGCATAATGAAGACTATGAATCTAATATTTACTTGCATTCTCATCTTTTTAAAATTGTATTTATAATGCCGGTAATGAGTTTACTATTGAAAAAGTCATGTTTCCACTTATCTCAAATTGTGGCACACCTCTAACCTTGCTAGAACTGACTGTGTTCTACATGAGTACATTTATTCTGCCATAATGGTAGTGTTTCCACCATACTTCAACCTGGTAATTGAATAAATTTCATCGGGGTAAAATTTAAACTAATTATCACCTTTTAACATAAAGTATCCTGAAAAATGTTTGTACTGTACTTCATCTAATATCCATTACTTAATACTAATTTGGGTGATTTATGTCTAACTTCAGGAATGATCTGAGGCTAGAAGAATGAATTTCTGTACATATAATTTATATAAAAAATAAACCAATGTTTTCCTAATAACTTAACCCCTAGGTTGATAACTAACAAAGAAATTATTGAAATTGTGTTCTTACAATATATGTGTACTGTATCTACATATGCATACTGCGTTCAAAAGAAGAATGTTTTATAGTTATTATAGGTTATTTCCAAATATTAAAGGTCTGATATCTAACATAAACTAAATGTTATCAAACTATGTTTTTGAAAATCTTTATGATATAATAATTATAATAATATGAACATAATATTAAATTATATTGACTATTTTTGATAATCATCATGTCCTTATAAATTCATTTATATTTATTTTGTGGTAATATAGTTTATATATTATGTATTAAATAAATTGGTAAGGCCCTATACTGTTTATATTTAAGGAAAGTTTATATACACTTTTATTTTATGCCTACCAATATTAGTATTAATTGTTTATGTAACTATTAATTTTGTCTAATTGCATTGGATTTTTGTATAGGCCAATGGCATTAATGTTTTTCTCAAAGCAAATTAGCCTAATAATGCCATATTTAGACACATAATTCATTGATTTCTGATATTCTGTACTTGTGTATGCATTACTAAAATAGTAGTTATTTTATTACTTTTATAATGTATAAACATTTATTCATTTTTTTTTTACATTTTTTAATTTAAAAATTATTAAAATACCTATCTACCTTTCTGTTATTGTTACTATTATAATATTTTTTTAGGCAGATTGATTTCAATAAAAAAAAATTAAAACAATTAATTTGACTTATACTGTACTATGTTAGTTCAGGAGATGAAGTGTGTGTGTTAAATTTTATTTAATTGTGATTCATGGTTGTGAAGATATGATTACAAACGTGATTTCGTTGAATCGTGCGTAGACCGCGTACTTTTTTATTGCGCACCGTGAAAACATAACCACATTGATTCCTGGCCATAAGGAATATACTGTGAAAAATTGACCTAGCTAGATTAAACTGATATAAAGATAAGGTCAGAAAGTGATAAAACGCATAGTGATACCGGACCGACAGACAGACAGACAGACCGACAGACAGACAGACAGACCGACCGACCGACATAGTGAACTATAGAGTCGCTTCCACGCGACTAAAAAGCTTAAAAAATCGTCAAAATTTTGTCTTTTTTTAAACAGTCATAGTTTCTAAAGTAAACCGTGAACCGTTTATTTTTATTACAAAATCTAGAAGTTGATGAGTTGTAGATAACGGATCATGCATCGATAAAGCTAAAAAAACATTGCGACGTCATCGTATGGCCACACGAATGTAAAATATAGGATTTTTGTCTCTTTCGTTATTGCTCATCACATTCAATGGAGCGCATCACGCTTATCTGTATTCCTTTTTCTCCTACATTTATATATTGTGTAGGTCAATCAACTTTCTTTAGCATGAGATAAAAATATTTTAATTTTTATGACGTCATCATGCTTAAAAATTTCAATTACGTGGGTCATTAATTTCATCTTTACAGTAAATTTTATTCTGTAATAGCTCGTAAGAATAAAATGTGATAATCACGATTAAAACGTTTTCTGGAAGCTATTGGATTTTAGATACGAATTCATGTAAACATTTTGCCAATCGGATGTTGTGACGTCATCATATGGCCAGTTGAATAAAAAAAGTTCTATTTTCATATTTTGCGTAATAGTTCATCACATTTAAAAGGGTGCGCATCTATATTTTACGTATTCAAATTTCTTCTACACGTTAATGTGTTGTTCCTAAGATAATTTCCTTCTGAAATTGCTATCTAAGTGTTTCATTTTGATACCGTTGCCATGTTAAAAATTGGAATAAATGGCGGGTCCCGTAATTTCACCTATTCTACACTGTATGTAATATGTATACAGATTATACTGTAGTGTTTGCATGTATATACTATATGACACAAAATTGACAGAATTCAGCACTAACAGCATATCATATTCTTCAGTTCTTGTCATAATGCCATAATCTTTATCTGTGTGCAATATTCCAACGTATGACGTGCACGTGGCGTTTGTCGTGGTGCGGATAACTAACTCGTCAAAGTGACGAGTTTCATGTCTAGTTACTCTTGGGATATACGAAAATACCATTGAGCCATTTTCCCACCAGACAGTAGGCCTAACCCAACCATTTTACTATAACACATTAAAGCGCGTGAAGGGACAACAAATTCCACTTTATACAAAACGAAAACACTGCAACAGCAACTTCAATCTCTAAGTTGGCCCAGGCAGTAGCTCATATTTTATCATGTGAATGGCTAACATGGCTAATTCTTTTTTATTTTAACTGTACACATTCGGATACACTCATGACAGCTACTACTTTATCCTGTTAGCTTCTGAGTGTTGACAAAGTGCGAGGCAGCGAGGCACGCGAGGCATGCCAAATATTTGTGCGAGGCATCATTTTATCATTTCCAAAAGTGCGAGGCATGCGAGGGGTGTCACGAAAGCTCAGACCACGAAAGCGAAGACCCCCTAAGACCTAAGATCACGAAAGCTAAGACCCAAGACCTAAGATTACAAATATTTATCTTTCGCACCTGCCTTGTATTTTAACTCCCAACATTTATTCTGAATACCACACCTTAGAATTGGCACTTTCATGAAAAAGAATCACATAAAAAGTAACAAATACATTTTTAAATTGATGATTTTACAGACGTTTTTCTCGCACACAAAATGACTAGCCTACAGTACAGTAGGCCTACCCCATGGGCCATGTTCAATGTTTTTGTTTCTATGGAACGTCAAAAGAGCAAAAATTATATAGAGGGCTGAAAACTCTGTGGAGTCCATCTAGAGTGTGGATGGAACAATGTAAAATTAAAATTGTAATGATAATAGTATAATCATGCAAGTACGAAGAAATAAATACTGGCAAATAAATTTTAATTTAAAAATCATGATAAATTTTTTTGTTTCGTTTTCTTTCTGTTTTTATACTTGTACTATTATTGTTGCTCTTTTGGCGCTCCATAGAAACAAAAACATTGAGCATGGGGGGAGCTCGAGGAGTTACATTGTCATTACAGTAATCAGTATACAGTACAAAGAAACACATCTGTAAAATCATCAATTTAAAGGATTTATTTATTTGTTATTATGTGTTTCTCCTTCTGAAAGTACTTATAAGTCCTAATTTTAAAGTGTGGTGTTCAGGATAAAGTTAGTCAACAAATTTGGAGTCAAAATACAAGAAAGGCAGGTGCGTAAGAAAAACATCCTCTAAACCAACACAATGGAGTAAATATATACCAACAAACAACCCGTCAAGTTTGTTGTAAAGAAAAAATATACATTTACTCAACGGGCGAAAATAATGTGAGTTTATCTATGTTTTGCGGTAGTATTAAATTATATTTATGGTAATAAATGAAACCTACTGTGTTTAAAATTATGTATGGATAAACAAGTATTGTTTTTAAGCTGTAGTATATCTTAGTATTTGTAATCTTAGGTGTTGGGTCTTTGCTTTCGTGATCTTAGGTCTTAGGGGGTCTGAGCTTTCGTGGTCTGAGCTTTCGTGACACCCTTTTATTTCAATATATTTGTTAATTTGTCAATAAAAATGCTGTAATATGTTACTGCTGATACTGTTCTATTTTCAAAGAATAATAATCGATCCTAAATCAACATCACTACCTAGTCTAGACATAGGACATCCTACTAAGGATATTATGATGAATTTTTCTATTTTATTCTTTAAAAGGTTACCGAAACCGTGTACATTATCAACAGTACACCGGTGAACAGTAACATTTTTCCTTACTGACAGTGACAAAATCTATTGAAATTGTACTTGATTTTCACCAAATAATGCGTTAAATATAAATGGATTCCACAGAGTTTTTAGCCCTCTAATTAATTTTGCTCTTTTGGCGTTCCATAGAAACCAAAATATTGAACATTGAGTGTGCGAAATGCGAGAAAAACAACGTCTGTAAAATCACCAATTTAATGGATTTATTGTTACTTTTATGTGATTTTTCTTCATTAAAGTAGGCCTACTAATTCTGCTGTGGTATTCAGGATAAAGTTGGTTAAAATACAAGGCAGGTGCAAAAGGAAACTGGCCTAGCGGGCCTAGGCCTAGGCTACTTCAATTTCGGTGATTTCCTGCCTTGCAATTTTGAGAAATGATAAAATGATGCCTCGCATTTTTTGATGATGGTAAAACGATGCCTCGCATAAATTTCTGACTTGCCTCGCATGCCTTCCCTGCCTCGCGTGCCTCGCACTTTGTTACTACCCCTATACCCAGACCGGTTACAATAATGGTCTATTCATTCTGTTTATACTGTAGCTTTATTGATAGCTGGGTTGGGGCGGCTTTTTCTCATTCTAAAACAGATTTCCTTATCATAATAAAATAATATATGAATTTAAATGTAGTATTGTATACATAATATTAGTAATTGCCATTGCATTATTATATATTATACGGTTACCCCTTAATTATACTATAGTATAATTTTCTTGTTATATTTTACAATATTTTCTTCATAGTTCAACAATTTTTTCTTTCACAGGAGAAATTATCATACTGAATCATCACACACCAAGTCTCATAAATCTCTACTGTATTTCTCCAAGGTACTCCAGCTACATGGTATTGCCTTGAGGCTAAACTACAGTAAACGATATACTGGCACTACCATCATTCCTGGCCCGTCAACCTGGGCCACATTACAGTATGGTCCAACACATAAGTACAGTAGTCGTACTACTGATTCAAAATAGTGAATTACACCCTGTGGTCAAGGCTTTATTTGCTCTTATGCTTATTTCCTCCAAATACAGAGTACGTAGGGCTTTCAATTTGCTTTTATACCTGTTAATTTAAAAATCGTTTATGCCTATTGTTGCATAAAGTATCAAATTTAGACTGTAAATACTGGGATGATCACCCTAAATTTTCTTTTTCAATTAACAATTTTATATTTCACAGCTGAAAAATGCACTAAAGCATCATATAGAGATTTTTTATTCATAACTGTTAAATTGCATCCCAATACATGGTACCTATATAAAAATACAAAGGCGGCCAACACAGATAGTTTGATATATACAGTACTCTCTTATAAATAGATGTATCTCTCCAAACTACTCCAACTACCTAATTAGCATACTACTGTACACTTTGTAGACAAGAAATAAATTGTATCCACCTAGAGGACTTATGGTAGTACAGTCGATCGTCCTGTCACTGGCCCGGTCAACATAATCTACGCCTAGATTATTACAGTAATTAAAGTACATTATTACAGAGATTTTTTTTTTTTTTTGCAGAAATCAAAGTTATGTGTATAGAAAGCAGTACTCGTATTAAAAACTAAGCAGGTTATATTCTTGTACGCAAACTGGCAGGATATTTTGAATATTTTTTGTTGTTGAAATGATGGAATCCTAACTTCATTTTCCATGAGCTGGCGAGTGACAAAGACATATTACGACCCTTTTATTTAAATTTATTTGGATAGACCTCCATGTAAATTCATTAAAGGCTATATGATTGTTTTATATTTTAATATGTGATAGTAGATAATCATTGTGCATAATGAAGACTATGAATCTAATATTTACTTGCATTCTCATCTTTTTAAAATTGTATTTATAATGCTGGTAATGAGTTTACTATTGAAAAAGTCATGTTTCCACTTATCTCAAATTGTGGCACACCTCTAACCTTGCTAGAACTGACTGTGTTCTACATGAGTACATTTATTCTGCCATAATGGTAGTGTTTCCACCATACTTCAACCTGGTAATTGAATAAATTTCATCGGGGTAAAATTTAAACTAATTATCACCTTTTAACATAAAGTATCCTGAAAAATGTTTGTACTGTACTTCATCTAATATCCATTACTTAATACTAATTTGGGTGATTTATGTCTAACTTCAGGAATGATCTGAGGCTAGAAGAATGAATTTCTGTACATATAATTTATATAAAAAATAAACCAATGTTTTCCTAATAACTTAACCCCTAGGTTGATAACTAACAAAGAAATTATTGAAATTGTGTTCTTACAATATATGTGTACTGTATCTACATATGCATACTGCGTTCAAAAGAAGAATGTTTTATAGTTATTATAGGTTATTTCCAAATATTAAAGGTCTGATATCTAACATAAACTAAATGTTATCAAACTATGTTTTTGAAAATCTTTATGATATAATAATTATAATAATATGAACATAATATTAAATTATATTGACTATTTTTGATAATCATCATGTCCTTATAAATTCATTTATATTTATTTTGTGGTAATATAGTTTATATATTATGTATTAAATAAATTGGTAAGGCCCTATACTGTTTATATTTAAGGAAAGTTTATATACACTTTTATTTTATGCCTACCAATATTAGTATTAATTGTTTATGTAACTATTAATTTTGTCTAATTGCATTGGATTTTTGTATAGGCCAATGGCATTAATGTTTTTCTCAAAGCAAATTAGCCTAATAATGCCATATTTAGACACATAATTCATTGATTTCTGATATTCTGTACTTGTGTATGCATTACTAAAATAGTAGTTATTTTATTACTTTTATAATGTATAAACATTTATTCATTTTTTTTTTACATTTTTTAATTTAAAAATTATTAAAATACCTATCTACCTTTCTGTTATTGTTACTATTATAATATTTTTTGAGGCAGATTGAATTCAATAAAAAAAAATTAAAACAATTAATTTGACTTATACTGTACTATGTTAGTAAGTGTGTGTGGGCAGAATCTGGTGTGTTGGAGGTTGGTGATGCGAGGTGTATAGTTGTCACTTTAAGACCTAAATTAGATGTTTTCTGAAGAAAAGAAGTAAGAGGATAGGCTTTCAAACAACTTCAAGAAGATTCACACAGAAATAATTACTTCCCAATAAAATAGTATGTAACAGTGTATATTACAGTACATTGAATAAATTCGAGCGGAAAAATAACACACATGAAAAAACATTAATTTTCTTGTCGAAAAGCGCCCTCTCTAGTTTTCTATTAATTTATTAATAATTATTATTAATTAATGAGCAATTATAAACATATTTTTAACATTAATGCTTAAAGCTGATTCTACTCCTAACAAAGTTTCTTACCTCCAAATTTCATCAATGTATTCAAAGCACTTCAATAAATATCACATTGAACATTAAAAATTAGGGTTATGATAGAATTTTGCTTAAAAACATATACAAAAAACATCGATAAAAAATACTTTTCGAATTTAAAAACATTTGAAACTTTTTTTATATGTTCAATATAGGTTGCTCTATTCACAGAAAAAAAATTTCATTCATGAACGTTTTTTTTTTGGACTGTATTTTCAAAATCGTTATTAGGTTTAAAAAATGCGTTGGAGTTGTATGATCTTTCATAAGTGTACATTTTGTAAAAACGTAAATTTAAAAAATCAGTGATATGGCTCGATATTTATTTATTTTTTGCAATATGGTGGATGGAGCAACCAACTTTGCGATGGGGCGACTTTGTAATGGGGCGACTGTGCCGGGGCGACTTTGTTTTGGGGCGACTTTGCGATGGGGCGACTTTGCTATGGGGCGACTTTGCTATGGGGCGACTTTGTATGGGGCGACTTTGTATGGGGCGACTTTGTATGGGGCGACTTTGTATGGGGCGACTTTGTATGGGGCGACTTTGCGATGGGGCGACTTGACTGGATCCCGGTTTGGGTACGGGTTGACCAGGACACCCTAGCTAGAATACGGGTCAACTCGTACCAATGGCTGCCAACTCGTACCCATCAGGCATCATGGATGGGCTAGAATACTACTTACAGGTTAGGTTAGCCTAGCTGGGCTAACCTACCTCACCTCTCACATGTCCTGAAAAGTAGGCCGAAAATGCGACCGAAATTACTGAAGCCCAGCAACCAACCAACCAGGCCTAGAAGGCCTACTTAATTTAAAATTAACTCTATAATAGGCCTAGGCTAGCTAGCCCTAGATAGATTAATTAGTGATCCGTAGTAGTGGGCTAACACCTTTGGCTCTACTACGAGGCCTTTTTATGCTCATAGGATAGCTTTTTTGCGGCGTACCTAATCTAGGCCTATGCCTATCTAGGCCAGATTTCCCATTCTCGCAGGACTATAGCCTATGCTCTAGTGTAGGGCTAGTGGGTGTACCCTGGTCGACTCGTACCCATGCAAACTCGAAACTTCATACCCACCCCCTCATACCACCCAAATAATTGGTTGATTTCACGCTAGTATGCCTAGCCTAGCTACGATATTCATTATGCCCTGCTAAAAAGGTAGATGAGCTACTAAACTAATTACGTAATTCGTACAATAATTGACTAGGCCTAGCCTAGGCCTTTCTTTCATGGCAATACCATAACCTGCTACTATTCTGGTTGCCGAGTGGATTTTATATTGAATATAGCCTATAACGTTACAAATTGTCTCCAGATAGGAACCTAATGACAGCGATATCGTGTATTAAAAGTACTTAATACAGTCAGATAGGTCTCTGGTAGACTGTCGACAGTCTTCCACGTTGAGTGTACTCTAACAGCTACAGAATCGGGTGCAGGGAAGGTAACATTCTCTAAACTTAATACCATATGCCTGCGCATAAACGATTGTGGTCATATTTAGTTGGTTCTCAATTTTTCTTCTAAATATCAATGTCTCCGAAATCCTGTCTTAATGGTATCAATGCGACTTTGATAATCTAATTCGCCTTGAGCACTCTTGAGTGGTATGTGCGCTATAAAAATCCTGTTATTAATTATTATTATTAATTATTTACACTTTATATTATGTTAACCTTACAGTATTCATGATTTTAACAATACGGATTCTCCTTGACATGTCTATAATTACAGCTGAAACTGGTGTGTTTAAAAAAAACTATCTTAAAACGGCATTGTTTCTCAATGGGATTAGTCGACAGGATTACTAATTTCTGTACGTACTTCCAAACAGGGTATTAGAAGTCATAAAAGTTAACATTGTCCCACCAACAACTCAGTTAGGTACGGCCGATTATCCTGTTCAACAAAAGCACTCATTTTAACATATGTTCTGGTGATTTCAACTATACCTATGTAGTATATAAAAAGCCAATTAAAAGGATATTTAAACAAAAATATATGCAATATACCAGATTTAAGAGTTTGGAGCATTACATGACATAAATGAGAAACAGTAAACACCTTTTCTTGACAAAATATATCGATATATTTCAGTCATGTCTGACGGCTCCTCGAAAATGAAATGATGGATCGCCAAGTACGTCGGCCTTCAGTTAGATGATATGTCAAATTAATATTTTTATTCCATTCAACCCATGACTTTAGACGTCCTGACCTCCGTGCTCGCTCGATTGTTTACCATTCAAAAATATCTTTTCTATGGTCAACGTATATTGATAGCGTTTGTCTTTAAACCTATTACTTTAATACCACCGAAATTTATTTTCATCGACGTAGCATACGCCAACTATGATATCATAACTCAAAAGTACTGATCTTGAGTTTAGTCAGTGCCCAGGTTTAGCATGCAAGGGCCTAACAATAAAAAAAATAGTAATAGTGCTTTTACTAATCGGACTTTCTCTATCACTTTAATTCCGCATAATCTATGTCACTGCCCCCTAGGAGTACACACCTCAGAATCTGCATCCGCTCAATGTGGGATTTATAACGATGGGATGGTCACTAAGTGCCTCGAAGAGCCATCGCTACCACTAAACATTGACAGGAGAATAAGAGCCGGGAAACGTTATATTTGATGTGATGCTGATAACTTAGGCCTAGGCCTATATGATGCAAATGCGAATACTGTGGCCTAATAGTCGAATTTTGGTTCTGATACAAATAGTTATGAAGTATATCATAGACTATGTAAGATGATGAGACAAAGAAGAAAACAATGATAAATTAGTTATTATTCGATAAATATTAAATCATTTAGACATCTATGTTTTAAATGATTTATCTTATCTTATATTTTTAGGATTAATCTGTAACAGTTAAATATAATGTATCCCGTAGGGTCAGATCTAATGCCGTAGGTTTTCACAAATAATTACCATATATCTATATGTATACTGTAATTATTATAATTTCGTATAGCTCATGTAACGAAAAACAAATTATCCGATGGCTTCGATTTATTAAATCTTGTAGGGGACCGGGATCGGAAATTTGAGGCATTGCTGTCAATGGAATTTTCGTATATCCTAAAGCCATGGGTAATAGTTGCAAAGATGCAAAAGGAGCTAGTCGTGTGACTCTTCGAGTTTTTAAATCATGTAGGGGGCGAATCGGAAATTTTGCGGTCAGTGGTATTTCAATATATCCCAAAGGGTAATAGTTACAAAGGGATTTTGTCGTGTGGCTTTTCACATGATTAAATCTTGTAGGGCCCAACGGGCATTTTTAGCCTACTCTCTCTAGAGCAACTCACAAGGTAAAGTTGCTGTCTTGAGTATGTTTGTATATCCCAAAGATGAAAAAAAATATGAATTTAAGTTAGTGTGTACCGACAGTTAGTGTTTACCGACCGACCAAACCGACCGAAATTGCTGAAAATGTCAAATAAGACCAAAATAATCAGCTTTCGCTATTCGAGTTTTGGCCTTTAACGTAAAATGCATTAATTATTAACATTGATAGTAAAGTTAAATTAAATAAGTTTAAATATAATAAGTATGCGTTATTTATCTTAAACGTATTTCAAAATAAAATAATGCTAATCATGTTCTAGTAACGGTTTTACCAGGGAAGAGTTAAATTACAGTAATTTAACTCTTCCCTGGTTTTACTTTTAGTTTACCGGTGAGTCATTTGGTCTACTTTTAAATCGTTTGACCCTGTTAGAGCATGCAAGACTTTAAATTGTATTTATTAGTACATTAGCCGTAAATAAATAGATAAACTACGCGGATAACTTCGTCATATCATCCTGGGCAAAATACATCAATCTTCGAATTATGAAGGATTTACCGGTATTGATTTTATAACCCAGATGGATAAGATCACCCAATGAAATGATGAATGATGCTTTATTACGGGATTAATGCACTAATACCAATCTTATAAGAAATTTAAATATCTAGATTATAGTTAATTAAGTTTCAACGGCGTTTCAAGGTCCATCATTATAGACAACAAAAAGACAACACAAATTATTTTATTCGCCCCAACCGAGACTCGAACTTGGACCGTCTGCTTGATTTGCAGTTGCCCTAACCATTAGACCACTGGGGCTTTCATGGTATTGTTCTTTAACTCGTTTGGATAACGAGCCTTTAATATTCTCGGCGTGGTACGGTTGGAACACAACTAGTCCTCAGTTCTAGTTTTAATATATATATATATATATATATATATATATATATATATATATATATATATATATATATATATATATATATATATATATATATTAAAACATAGATCGGCATGCCATAAACAATTTCAATTTAAAATTTATATTAATCAAACAGGTTATGCAGGCTGTTCAAGAAGTGAACACATAATCGTCCTCTTAAAATAACCAAGTCTATCATTAAAAATATCAATATGATTGCTATTTAGATTATTAAAATGTATATGGTAGTCTATGAAAAATTCCCCTTTTAGTACAGTCGACACGGCTAAAAGGAATATGCAATAAATGTCTATTTCGAGTACGACCAGGGACATTTAAACTAAATAGTGAAATTAATGAACAGTCATATTTAGAATTTAAAATGTTATATAAAAAACCATATCAGATATCGTTCGACGATTGCTGACAGAGAATCAATGGAAAAGGCAAAATTAACACAGTTATAAGACAGGAATCTACAAACTTCCGTTGAACAGTGTCGATTCGACGGGCCTGACATGGAGAAATTGAATTGAAAATTACGGAACAATATTCAAGGTGAGGACGTATTATAGATTTGTATAAAGATAAAAGTGCCCTGCCGTCGTTCATAAACATACAATTTCTCCATATCAAGCCCAACATTCTTAGTCTTACATCTATCTTCTTTTATTTATCAGAAGCCATGAAATCGCTATTATACAAATGGACGAGGATATACGTACAGCCGTACGTATAACGTGTTTTTTTCTTATACGTACCGATATTGGCCGCCGCTGGACATACAACGT
Organism: Antedon mediterranea; assembly: GCF_964355755.1. Lineage (NCBI taxonomy): Eukaryota > Metazoa > Echinodermata > Crinoidea > Comatulida > Antedonidae > Antedon > Antedon mediterranea. The sequence goes on from NC_092672.1 coordinate 30,591,941, forward strand.
TAAACTCGTCCTAAATAGTAAAACTTGTTCTTAATAATAAAACTCGTCCTAAATATTAAAACTCATCCTAAATATTAAAACACGTCCTAAATATTAAAACACGTCCTAAATATTAAAACTCGTCCTAAATATTAAAACTCGTCCTAAATATTAAAACACGTCCTAAATATTAAAACACGTCCTAAATATTAAAACTCGTCCTAAATAGTAAAATTAATTAATTTAAAAAAAAAGCTAATCCTAAATCTAAATGCTCTATAACTGTTTGCCTTTCGTACCGTCGCTGTACGTATAACCAGTCCCTATAGAATTAAGCTTACTTACAAGTTCTATTCTTCTTGTAACAATACCAAGCTTCAACTTGGCTATCGCCATTCAGTTTTTAGAAGCGGTCGTAGGTTAGGGGGTTGAACCGGATTAGTACTGGTACAGTACCTATATTGTCTATGCAGATGAGCTATGGTGCAATATTATTTGTGTTATTGATAGATGAACAGACGGATTTGTTTTCTAGTCGATGAACAGGGGAATCGGATTGACAGAAATTTGCTCAGAATGGCTCGGTCTAGGTTAAATGTGAGAATGTTATTCATGTTTGTCGTCATCTGTTCCGGATTTATGTTGATTTTTTTTTTAAAGGATATTACTGATGTTTATGGTATGTAGTATTATTTACAGGCAATTAGTAACAACATGATTTAAAATGCTAATACACGTGAGGAAACCGTACATTATTGTTATAGGAACAAAACGTGAAAATGTCAATGAATTAATATCATTGTTCACCGGTTGTATCTATAAAATAAATTTTATTAAAGATGTATTGTCCCCCTGAAAAAAATATTCTTAACAAAATTTGTGTTTAATATGTCATTTCAATGTATAATAGAAATCCACTTCGACCAAAAATACCTGAAAAAACTGTAATATAAAAACAAAAAGCGGTCAAATTGGCTGCCAGCCAGTGTGTTTTTAGTTGAATTTAACCATTTATTTTGTCAATTTATCTGTGAAAACATTATTTTTTTTAATTTTTTTTTTCTATGGAAGTGATTAACTTTATTAAAACTACAAAATAAAATTCAAAGTCTGATTTAACTAATCTTCATTTTTCATGTTTTTGGGGGACATTACATCTTTAAATCATTAGAAAAATGTTCACAAATAAAATCAACAGTAGGTCTAGATGTGAACTTGAAAATGTCACACTAGAGAATCAATTATGCTTGTAACATAAACAAGACTGAAAAGAAATTAGGTAACGTGAAAGAAAAAAATATTAATGTGTATTTCTAAAAACCACATCCTATTCATTTTGTGCGTTTTTTTTGTCCAGTATAATTATAATATACTGTATGTGGCTCCAGGTGCGTGCGTGTGTGGGTGTGCATACGTCTGTGTATGTATAGTAAGAATTTGTTATGCGGGCCCATACATTATATATAGGTATATATGTACAGTATGTGTTTAAATATAAAATTTAAATTATATTTTAAAGAAATGTACTGAAAAGAATCAAAATTATATTGGGTCTAATTAAAACTCAAGAATTAAATAGCAAAACAAGTATCTAAATATTGATGTATACATTTTTTTAAAGACCCTTTTTAAGAGACAAAATTGTAAATTATATTTTACAGATCTGCTATACACTCTTAATTTTTAATTTAACATGCAAAAATGAAAGATGTACTATATGTTATAAAAGTGGGTTGCTCCTTAGAAAGGGAGAAAAAAGAATAACATTAATATTTTTCTAGAAACACAATACAATTGCAGTAATAGGTCTACCTATGGAATGTTTGCGCCACGGCGTTCCATATCTTTTTTTCGTTTTTGTGGAGTAAACACCACTTATATTCACATTCATATTATCTTTCATGTCATTACATTAAATCATATTGTTTATTACATTTTTGTTAATTTCAAATGTCGCTACAATTCGACAAAACTTCATATGTAAAATTTTTAAATTTTTGAATTACGTATTAAGTCTATTTTTTCATTAAATGTTCTTATATTTTTCTATAAACTTACAAAAAAAAATTAAACAAGTTAATACAAAGACGTTTGGTCTAAATAACCTTTTTGTTTTCAAACATCGTTAACACATTTACTTTCATTATACATGATTAACATTATCATCTATCTCGTTTTGAAATATTTTACAAAGAACAATTTTGTGAGTTTTTCATTTAATTTTTTCCATATCTACCTAATTCCTCTATGATTAAGTTCATCCATGAGGCAAAAATACAATTGCGAAGTAATCATAAAAACAATTGTACTGTTTTTATAGATTTGGCGATTACCAGGAAAACGAAGCTCAAACACGAACACTTAAGTAACAACACTCATCTAGTGGTAAGTTAACAATTTAACTAACAATTAATTGGATTCAACTATTTACAGACATATTAAAATTGGCCCTATTAAATAGGCCTACTATATAGGCCTAATCATCGATTCAAGATATATATGTTTTGTTCTCCGTAACCAGAATATTGCACTGACATCGCAAACCGCACGTTAGGTAAGCTTGGTCCTTTCTTGCATTACGTACGTACCCAATGCAAGGACGTGTGGCTGCAACAACGCAAGCGGATGTCAATCACAATGGTAGGCCTATAGATGGACAATCCATCGCTTTTATTGGTCAATTCGCTTAATTACGGCTTATGTCCAGGCGCTGCGTCCTATTAGAAATAAACTTACTGGGTTGGTACGTGGTTCTTACCCACCAAACCAACTTACGTTTACCGTAACCGGGTGCCTTATTTTTCCCATATTAAGTTATGGCAGAAACTATAGAGGGCGTGTATATATATCTTAAAACAGCAATTTTGTGATCTTTTCTTTTCTGAATTATGTTATCCTTCCTAAATATGTTTAATAAAATAAAATAATAATCATGAATGTTCATAATGCCTGCCTGAGCTCATGACGTCATACTTAACAAACACACTGCCCTGATGCACGAGGTAGGCCCAATATTCAGAGCGTCATTTCGACGATCGATCATTCTCTACTTCTACGGAGCGCCATTTATGCCTTTATTTACTTCCGAATTAGAAATAGTACTACGGTAACTGCTCCAGTGGATCAAATTTAGCACCGGTGGAACACAGTGATATAAAATATAAATAAGTCACTAATTTTAATATCTTTTCGTTTGTAAATACACTGTGCTCAAGTGGACACAATTTGGCGCCAGTGAGGAGCACAGTGATATAAAATAGAAATAAGTCACTGAATTTTAATATCTTTTCGTATGTTAATAACACTGTGCTCAAGTGGACCCAATTTGGAGCCATGGGAGGACAATGATATAAAATAAAAATAAATCACTGAATTTTAATATCTTTTCGTATGTTTATAACACTGTGCTCAAGTGGACCCAATTTGGAGCCATGGGAGGACAATGATATAAAATAAAAATAAATCACTGAATTTTAATATCTTTTCGTATGTTAATACACTGTGCTCAAGTGGACCCAATTTGTAGCCAGGAGAGCACATTGATATAAAATAGAAATAAGTCACTGAATGTTAATATCTTTTCGTATGTTAATACACTGTGCTCAAGTGGACCTAATTTGGCGCCAGTGGAGCACAGTGATATAAAATAGAAATAAGTCACTGAATTTTAATACCTTTTCGTATGTTCATACACTGTGCTCAAGTGGACCTAATTTGGCGCCAGTGGAGCACAGTGATATAAAATAGAAATAAGTCACTGAATTTTAATACCTTTTCGTATGTTAATACACTGTGCTCACGTGGACCCAATTTGGCGCGCGCGCCAGTTAGCACACAGTGATATAAAATAGAAAAAAGTCACTAAATTATAATATCTTTTCGTATTTTTCAATACACTGTGCTCTAGTGGACCCAATTAGGCACCAATGGGAGCACAGGGAAATAGTCACATACAAAAACATCGAGAAAAAATAATTCTGGAATTTAAAAATATTTCAAACTTGGTATATTTGTTCAATATCGGTTACTCCATCCGTAAACCAAAAGAAAAAATAGTTTCAAGCCACGTCAGTGATTTTAATAACTTGCGTTTGCTTAAGATACTACTTACGAAAAAACATACAATTCCGACACTCATATGTTAAACTCTAATAATGATTTTTACAAAAAAAATCCGGTTTGGAATTCGATTTTTTCCCTGTAATTTGAGCAAATTAAATAAAAAATATACCAAGAAATATATATTAAAATCAAGGAGTTTTTTTTTGTTTACAAAAGAAATGTTCGTATGTTAATACACTATGCTCCAGTGGGTCCAATTTGGCGCCAGTGGAGCACAGGGAAATAGTCACATACAAAAACATCAAGAAAAAATACTTCTGGATTTCAAAAATATTTCAAACTTGGTATATAAGTTCAATATCGGTTACTCCATCCGTAATGCAAAAGAAAAATTAGTTTCAAGCCATATCAGTGATTTTAGTAATTTTCTTTCGTTTAAAATGTATATTTATGATAGAACATAGAATTCCAACACATTTTTTATTTTGAAATCCAATATGACGCCTATTTTAAACACACACACACACACACACACACACACACACACATATATATATATATATATATATATATATATATATATATATATATATATATATATATATATATATATATGAGATCATGTTCCGAATATGAGCACTGTTTCTATAATTTACAGTATGATTTATATATAATTTACACAGTGCTACGCAACATCATTGATTTACATATACACAATATTATTTAAAAAACCGTTGCGAATTAAAGTTGGAATTTATTCTGACTTGTTAAGCCTCCACTGATTGTGAAGGCGTTTGTTGTATGAGAGAATGTATCTGGTGGGTGAAAATCTGTGATAATACCATACATGGCTCTGTGGTCTAGTGGTATGATACTCGCCTTGTAAGCGAGAGGTTGCAGGTTCCAATCCAGCCAGAGACATTTTTTCATACAACTAAAAAATACGGAACTTTCGCCAATGAGCTATGCTCGACGCGATTATGAGATCATGTTCCGAATATGAGCACTGTTTCTATAATTTACAGTATGATTTATATATATATATATATATATATATAAATCCAAAGGCAAATTACTAAAAAAAATGACAATGCTGTGGGTATCAGTGGCTGGATCTCAATGGAGATACAAAAATAAAAAGTGAAAAGCTAAATCAAAACGATAAAGTAAACAGCCAGAAAAGTTAGCAGAGCTTTCGAGCAACACTAGCCCTTCATCAGTGCAAGTAAAGGAATTTGGATAACGTCATAGTATAAAGCTGGCAAGTGCTGCCTGGGTGAACAGGAATAAAAGAAATATGACAAAGGGAGCCAGGGTGGAGTCTGAATAAGAGTAGAAAACAAAGAAGGTAGCTTGGTAGAGATATAAACAATTTTGGAATGAGACTAAAAAACAGCTTAAATGGTGGTTAATATTGAAACTTAAAATGTTGGTAGTCAATGGAATAATTTTCAGATGAAGAGCTAGTGTTGCCCGAAAGCTCTGTTAACTTTTCTGGCTGTTTTACTTTATTGTTTTGATTTAGTTTTTCGTTTTTTTTTTGTATCTCCATTGAGATCCAGCTACATGATACCCACAGCATTGTCATTTTTTCAGTAATTTGCCTTTGGATTTATATACTGTATATATACAGTATATAAACATCACAGGCACAGAATAAATTCTAATTCGCCCGGTGATATAATGAAATTTAATTAATTAGAAACAATAAAAATGACGAAAACTGTGAGAATGAGAGAAGGCCCCTAACTGAGATTCGAACCCGGAACCTTCTGCTTGATATGCAGATGTTCTAACCATTAGACCACTGGGGCTTTCATTGTATTGTTCCAATTCGATTGGACAGACTCTCGGTGGGGTATGGCTGAATGTATCTGTACATAGCTGTGCCTACTGTATACTGGTAGATATATATATTGCTGCTACTAAATTTGTCGAGTAATTTTACGTATCTCATCAGAAACCGCTGAATGGTACGTGCTCACATTTGGTACACATATGTTTCTTTTTATCAATAAAATATTCTATTTCATCCACCATGTTGAAATCCAAGATGGCCGCCATCATTTTAAACGTATTTTGGCTTATAACTTGACTTTTAATTAACATAGCAAGTTAAAAATGGTTTTTATACCATAGTCCAGTAAAAGTATGGTTGCACCTAGAACAATTAATTGCAACAGAATTTCTTTTTGTTGTCTGGTTGATATGGTCCAAATTAACATCATATCCAAAGTTTACCAAAATCCGACATCGGGAAGTGGGTTCATTAGCATAAATTAAAAAGGCCGCCATTTACCATTTTGAAGTCTTGTATATTATCTCCTTAACGGTTTAACTTATAGACCACCTACTGTAAGTGCATTACGAGTAGTTATAAATGTATAGTTTACATTAGGCCTATAGCATTCGATTATTTTTTTCTAGACCACCAGCCGATACGTAGGCCTTCTCAACTGTATTAATACCACCTATTTACATTGATATATTTAGTTTCCTCAACAAATTGCTGTAAATAAAAATAGATAGAGCTATCAGGGGCGGTCGCAAAACTATTTTAAGAGGGTTGCCCAAAGACTCCAGGGCTGTAGACACTGAGTATTTGAGCAAGCAAATTGTTAAATGACACCTCTAGATGGCCGCAAATGGTACTCTCGCACGTAAAATTCATGATAAATTTTTTTTCGTTCAATGCGATGTCACGGGGAAGTCCCCGATGAAGGTATACTTTTGGTACGGTAATACATTCTAATAACTGTACTCAATTAATGTAAATTAATTATAAATTAATAATTTTAAAAAGTTATACAAAAAATATGAAGCTGTTGCTATAAATATATTGAGCGAAAGGTTAAATTGTATAATTTGGAATTTTAATTCATTTAAAAATGCTAAATAAAGTCAGATGTTAAAACCACAATTTCCAAAAATTCATTTTTATTTATCCACTATAAACTTTACAAAAGTGTTGTTTTAAACCACACTCCAAATAAAACAAAGAAAATAATGATAGGACATTTGCAGAAAGAAGCAACCTTTGCTCTGCTACCGGTATAACACGGTTCAAATTTCGGAACGTCTATAAATTACTACGGAAATTCGGCCTAATATTTACGAACGTACGGAAATGAAGATAAATACACTAGGGTACTACACGCATCGGAAATACAAAACTATACGAACAATTATGATTTGGCCTAGCCTTGGCAATATGCCTAATATGGTTTATTCAAAGTCAAACTGTAACTAATCCCTCACTATTCAATCAAAATGTTATTATTATACTAGTATCTATATTATTAGTGAGAGAGTTTGTACGTCTGTGTGTTTGTTTTGAAACCCGCACTGGGGCGGGTATAATTGCTAGTACAGTAGTAAAATGTAATAAAGAAACGTTCTTGTCTGGTTATTAGGTATTTATGCTCTGATGAAGCAGAGGAATTTTTTTGTAGCGTTCCATTTAAAAAAAATTTTATTACAAAGAAATATTTTGGTTGTGAAGGTCGTTTTAACAATTAGGCTAATATCAAAACATTCAATGAGCACGTACCATTCAGCGGTTTCGGAGGAGATACGTAAAATTACTCGACAAATTTAGTAGCAGCAATATATATATATCCACCAGCATACAGTAGGCACAGCTATGTACAGATACATTCAGCCATACCCCACCGAGAGTCTGTCCAATCGAATTGGAACAATACAATGAAAGCCCCAGTGGTCTAATGGTTAGAACATCTGCATATCAAGCAGAAGGTTCCGGGTTTGAATCTCAGTTAGAGGCTTTCTCTCATTCTCACAGGTTTCGTCATTTTTATTGTTTCTAATTAATTAAATTTCATTATATCACCGGGCGGATTAGAATTTATTCTGTTCTTGTGATGTTTATATACTGTATATATACAGTATATAAATCCAAAGGCAAATTACTGAAAATATGACAATGCTGTGGGTATCATGTAGCTGGATCTCAATGGAGATACAAAAAAAAACGAAAAACTAAATCAAAACGATAAAGTAAAACAGCCAGAAAAGTTAACAGAGCTTTCAGGCAACACTAGCTCTTCATCTGTATATATATATATATATATATATATATATATATATATATATAAATCAATGATGTTGCGTAGCACTGTGTAAATTATATATAAATCATACTGTAAATTATAGAAACAGTGCTCATATTCGGAACATGATCTCATAATCGCGTCGAGCATAGCTCATTGGCGAAAGTTCCGTATTTTTTTAGTTGTATGAAAAAATGTCTCTGGCGGGATTCGAACCTGCAACCTCTCGCTTACAGGGCGAGTATCATACCACTAGACCACAGAGCCATGTATGGTATTATCACAGATTTTCACACACCAGATACATCCTCTCATACAACAAACGCCCTCACAATCAGTGGAGGCTTAACAAGTCAGAATAAATTCCAACTTTAATTCGTAACGGTTTTTTAAATAATATTGTGTATATGTAAATCAATGATGTTGCGTAGCACTGTGTAAATTATATATAAATCATACTGTAAATTATAGAAACAGTGCTCATATTCGGAACATGATCTCATAATCGCGTCGAGCATAGCTCATTGGCGAAAGTTCCGTATTTTTTTAGTTGTATGAAAAAATGTCTATGGCGGGATTCGAACCTGCAACCTCTCGCTTACAGGGCGAGTATCATACCACTAGACCACAGAGCCATGTATGGTATTATCACAGATTTTCATACAACTAAAAAAATACGGAACTTTCGCCAATGAGCTATGCTCGACGCGATTATGAGATCATGTTCCGAATATGAGCACTGTTTCTATAATTTACAGTATGATTTATATATATATATATATATATATATGTGTGTGTGTGTGTGTGTGTGTTTAAAATAGGCGTCATATTGGATTTCAACATGGCGGCTGTTTACAACTTTAATACCAATATATTTGGAATCCTCAGTCTCACAAACATACACATCGTTTTTAACTTTCTATGTTACTTAAAAGTCAAGTTAATAAGGCAAAATATGTTTAAAATGGCGGCCATCTTGGATTTCAAACATGGCGGCTGAAATAGAATATTTACAACTTTAATAACAGTATATTTGGAATCTTCATAATCACAAACATAGGTATAGACACCATTTTACCCTAACTAAATTACCCTAAAACACATGTTTTTTTGCTTTTAAAACGAAATGCCTACAGCATTTCATTTTTCTCAAATCTGGACTAGTCTATAAGTATTATCTTAAGCGAACGCAAGTTATTAAAATCACTGATGTGGCTTTAAACTATTTTTTCTTTTGGTTTACGGATGGAGTAACCGATATTGAACATATATACCAAGTTTGAAATATTTTTAAATTCCAGAAGTATTTTTTCTCGATGTTTTTGTATGCGACTATTTCCCTGTGCTCCCATTGGTGCCAAATTGGGTCCACTTGAGCACAGTGTATTAACAGACGAAAAGATATTAAAATTTAGTGACTTTTTTCTATTTTATATTAGTGTGCTCACTGGCGCGCGCGCCAAATTGGGTCCACTTAAGCACAGTGTATTAACATACGAAAAGATATTAAAATTCAGTGACTTATTTCTATTTTATATCACAGTGCTCCCCTGGCTCCAAATTGGGTTCACTTGAGCACAGTGTATTAACATACAAAAAGATATTAAAATTCAGTGAATTTTTCCATTTTATATCACTGTGCTCCACTGGCGCCAAATTAGGTCCACTTGAGCACAGTGTATAAACATACGAAAATATATTAACATTCAAGGATTATTTCTATATTTTATATCACTGTGCTCTCCTTTTTCGCCAAATTGGGTCCACTTGAGCACAGTGTATTAACATACGAAATGATATTAAAATTCAGTGACTTTTTTCTATGTTATATCACTGTGCTCCACTGGCTCCAAATTGGGTCCACTTGAGCACAGTGTATTAACATACGAAAAGATATTAAAATTCAGTGACTTTTTTCTATTTTATATCACTGTGCTCCCCTAGCTCCAAATTGGGTTGGGTCTACTTGAGCACAGTGTATTAACATACGAAAAGATATAAAAATTTAGTGACTTATTTCTATTTTATATCACTGTGCTCCCCTAGCTCCAAATTGGGTCCAGTTGAGCACAGTGTATTAACATACGAAAAGATATTAAAATTCAGTGACTTATTTCTATTTCATATCACTGTGCTCCACTGGCGCCAAACTAGGTCCACTTGAGCACAGTGTATTAACATACGAAAAGATATTACAATTCAGTGACTTATTTCTATTTTATATCACTGCACTCCATTAGTGCTAAATTTGGTCCACTGGAGCAGCTACCGTAGTACTATTTCTATTTCGTAAGTAAATAAAGGCACAAATGGTGCTCCGTAGAAGTAGAGAATGCTCGATCGTCGAAATGACGCTCTGAATATACCTCGATGCACGTTCGCATTGTGCAGATCAGAGTTACTGACAGTAACTTACTGTACTCTTTTTCTCTTGTTGTTGTTGTTGTTGTTGTTAAAGACACAGGCATAGACCTGCATTTGTTTACGTTTCGTAAAAATAATACATAAAATATAACTTTAAAAACATTAAACCAGGTCATTTCTTGTCTTAAATGTGCGTTCTATTAAGGTTAATTATGATAAAAAGTGAAAACAATGGACTACCTAAGTAGCTCGCGTCGAAAGTTCTCTCGTAGACGTTTCTAGGCCTAGCTTAGTTGGGATTAGTTTTGTAGGCCTAGTATAGACCGGGCGCCCGGAAGATTTATTCATGTGAAAAGATACAAAAGGTTTGATGATGTAGTTAGGTGCGTATTAGGGCGAGATGCAATATTCGACATTGCTGCCGGGTCACAATTATCGACATTGTTGATCACGAATGGAGCAAAAAAGAGAGAAAGAGAGAAAAAACGATTCATACTTTATGGATAAACCCATTTTGGGCGAGTTCCTAATAGTTTGATGTTTGATGATTTGGTACAGCAAACAACTGCTCTCTTTATTTATTGTTTTATCATTCTGCTGTGTAGGCTATTTATTGTCAGTCCGAGTTCGTATCACGTATTTCTAACTCAGCTGAACGCCATAAGACGACATACCCGCCGAGTATATAGCCAAATAGGGGGAATCTGCGGACCTTTAGGGCTGCTGTCTGAGCTTATGTACAGGATAAAGTTGCTGTCATTGGTGTTTTTGTCATCCCCAATATGTACTGCTGCCATTAAAAAAAGATTCAACCTTGTATCGCTTCACATGAATAAGCCCATTTGGGCGTGGCCCTAAAATGTTGCTGTTTGGCGCCCCGTACAGGATAAAGTTGCTGTCATTGGTGATGTAATCATTAGTAGCCCACTGCGAATGATATCCAAACAAGTTTATCCTTGTATCGCTTCACATGAATAAATGCATTTTTACCCCCCCCCCCCCTATGTTATGATCCCCAAGGCCCCATGTACAGGCTGTGACCCGGCAGCAATATCGAATATTGCATCTCGCACTAATACGCACCTAACTACATCATCAAACCTTTTGTATCTTTTCACATGAATAAATCTTCCGGGCGCCCGGTCTAGTAGCTTGTAAAGAGTGGTAGCGTACGGAGGTTGTCAGTCGTTCGAGACCACGGACGGAATGTGTGGTCCCGATCGTCTTCATCCTTGGGCCCGATCGTCTTAGCGCAGGGCCCGATAGTCTTGTGTTCAATATGGTAAAATCGATCATCGCGTTTTATTTTGGTCCCAATCAAAATCAGTATTCGGTATGGAGCGTTGCTGATACGCTTGCAGTTGCGTTCGTACTATAAGGGATGAATGTTTGTGAAAGTGCTCTTTGAAATCATTGTAAACATGTTGTTTCTGAAAAGAAATAAGAAATTAGTTTAGATAGTTTATAATTAGTTCACAGAGTATTTGTTACCAATAAAAGGCATAAGGCGTTCTAATTTCTATGCCTACAACGGGGCCGAATACAAGAGTGGATATAGCAGTACGTGTTTTAGGTTATCGGTATTATATACAATAATAGATTATTGAGAAGAGATGAATCTACCCTAGCGTCTTGACAAGAAACTAAAGATATAAAAGATGGGCGATTTACCCACAAAAGAGTACATTAAAACATTTAACCAGATGTTAATTACAAACGGCATTACCATTATGTATTAGAAAGATCGACGCAGATTTTTTTGTATGTGTGTTTTTTACTGCAATGATAATGACAAAGAACCTAATCAAAAATATCATAAATTGTGTTGTAAAATGTTATGTAAAAGTGTTACGGTACCGCTTTTATGTTTAGTAATAAAATATATAATTAGCATAATAAATATGCATCGTTTAAAAATATATATAATTATTATAACGTTTTTATTTATTTCGTGTTTGCATTAGCAATTCCAAAGATTTTTCCCATGTGTTATATAGGAAATAATTCACGATATGTCTGAAAGTACAATGTTAGTTAGACTAACTATGTCATTTTAGTGTCAATTTCTTAATCAATTTCATTTACACTCAATTGTTAATACTATACGTACGTAGGTGCGGCTACATGGTTGGTGAGTGTTTTGGCAGCATGCAGCTACCATAGCAGCACGACGAAAGATTATTTTCGGTTACCGCGTGAAAACTATTTCCAGGGTTTGCCGTCACCTCATGAATATTCATGTGAAGATTCAGGCCCTTTATAGTTTCTGCCTTAACCTAATAGGAAAAAAATAATGCTACCCGGGTAAAACTTAAGACTGATGATACTGTAGGCGGGACTGCATGCCTATCTTACCGTACCACCGCACCAGGAACGCGTCCATACGCAACACAAGGTCCTAAGAGCATGAACGCCAGTAAATTGACAAATCATGAGTCGATTGTGAATCATCCATGTCGTGATTGGTCAAATTTCTTGCGTTGCGCGTATATACGGACTTGTGTTGCGCTGTAAATACTATATAGGCACCAAGCTTAAACCTTTATTTTAACGTAAATTTTATTTTGATCATCAGGCTAATTCAACAGACCAACTAGAAAGTATTGAGGAGTTCATGAAGAGATATTCGTTAATTCATGTAAAACGAACGAAGCATACCAACGAAATGTGTTTACGGCATGGAAAACGTCTGGCTGGAAAACCTCTTAGTAAACTCTTAGTAAATGAGAAACACAAGCTTGTCTTCTGTCAAACTCCGAAAGTCGGAAGTGTAAGTTGGTGTCGAATAATGTTGGTACTATCGGAATATATGAACTACACACAAGTGATGAAACTTACCGCAGACCAGGTTAGCCGTGCGTGGAAGAAACATGTACCCCGTCTAGGTGCATTCCCATTGAGTAAACAGAAACACATTTTGGCTAACTACACTAAATTTATGTTCGTTAGACACCCGTTCACACGACTTTTATCAGCATTTAATGACAAAATGAAGATGAAAGATGGAAAATACCAACGAGGTACTGAGTATTATGTAAACAAAATTAAGGGTCACTATAGATGGGATAGAAATGCAACTGAAGACGTGGAATTTGTTGATTTTATTAATATGGTAGTCTCTAACGTAGGCAACGTTCATTGGAGCGAGATGTACAAGGTCTGCGGTTCGTGCGATATCCATTATGACGTCATTGGACATTTTGAGGATATGACAAACGATGCTAAATATATTTTTAAACTTTCAAATGTGACAAGTGTAGGTTTTCCAGAACCTTCCAAATCACATGCTACGTATAGCTCAGATAATGATAAGATATTTAAAGCCTTTTCCACTTTACCGGTATCAATGTTAGCTGATTTATATTACAAATTCAAATATGATTTTGCACTTTTTGACTATAAAATACCATTTAACATAAATCAAAATAGAAAATAAGTCAAGTTTTCTTGATATTTTCTAACGATTATATGATAATAACACATTATTTATCACTACAATGCAACGCGATATACTAGAAATGGGAGAGCGATAGCCTATTGTTATTGTCAAAGATTTCATTTTTTCTCCTATTTTTTTGTCCGCAGCAGATCTAAAAAACGGTGGTTTTCACACAGCTTAGAAATGCTTAGAAAGTATAACCGTTTTATTCAATGACTGAATATGTGTGTATGGTACGTATGGTAACTGAAAATAACAGAAAGTATAATTCCTTCAAATCGATATTCAAATACAGTAGTACATTATTATTATTATAATTAGTATATTATTATTGTTATTATTATTATTATTATTATTTTATTTTATTTATATAGCAATTTTCCAAATTAGTATAAAATTATTAAAGCGCAGACCCAACAATGAGTTACTTCTTAGGAAATAGATGTGTTTTGAGGGCTTTTTAAAATTCTAAAACCGTGGTTTGTTCCCGGATCACAGACGGGAGTTTGTTTCACATCACCGGTCCAACTTTTGAGAAAGAATTATTTCCAGAGGTCCGCTTTTCGAGACAGTGATCCAATCTAGTGTGATATAAATAATAATAATAAATAAATAATATATTTATACAGGATAAACAATCAGATAACAGTGTATCTGTTTTACATTGTGGTCCTGTCTTAATCAAAATTATTGATGGGAATTCGTTCGATCTTTCTCGGACCTCAGGCCTCTCTTAGCACATCTATACACCCGTAAGAGATTGCACAGATAACATGGCGCATTATTATTTATACAATTGTAGACATGAAGTAACACTTTAAAAGTGATTCTACTTTCAACAGGTAGCTAATGCAATTCATAAAGCAGAGGTCTAGAACTAACAAACATAGGTACTTGGTAAATTAACATGGCAGCCCGATTCTGAAGCTTTTGTAATCTCGAAATGTTATGTTTGGACATTCCAACAAATAGTGAGTTACAATAATCTAACCTGGATAGAATTAGTGACCTCATAGCCTCGGTACACGTTTTTTTGTCTAAACAATTTCTTATTCTACGCAATGCCCTTAAGTAAAAATTTACAGTACGGCAGACATTATCAATGTGGGGTGTCATACGAAGAAAAACATCAAACACCACACCAAGCTTTCTAACTGTGTTGGACGGTTTAACAATAATTTCACCAATATTCAGTTGAATATTTCTATTACTAATGTCGACTTTTGGTGGAGTTAAAACTAATAACTCTGTTTTTGATTCATTAAGTTTAAGTTGATTTAGTTTAGTTTAGTACATATGAAATACTTTAAACCTTGCTATCATAGAATATGATTATATATGCTATATTATTGTTTAAATTGTTCATAGTTTGTTGTTTTCATACATTATCTTTTATATTATGACATAAACTTACAAAGCTGTGAGCCTATGGATGCAGCACAATGAGAAACATCTGTGAATTTCTACTGTTAAACTGTAATACCTATGAAGGAAAAAACTATAACTGACAATCTACGAAATCTATAAAACTATTAAAAAGTACAAAATACAACAAATGTAAGCATTAAGGGATCACCCTAAACATAACCATCAGAAAGGTACATCCAGTCGCCTTTTCAACACTATCCCTGTTGCCATAGCAACTAACAAGAAACCATCCCGCAGACCTAGCCTATCAAGACTATTATATAGATTCTCAAAATGCAATAACATTAATATCAATAGTATCCTAAATATATCTAAAACAAGCTGATTCAACAATTATAGTGATTTATCCATTTTAAACTAATAGGCAAACTACAGGCAAAACAGTGCCGCGAAAAGTTACAAATATGAAACGCCACAAATATAGTATGGAAGGCTACTGCGGCCAGCATAGTGGTAGCAGTTATGTTGTAACTTACCCAGCAGATGCGCGTATATAATTATGTAGTTGTGCTACAAACTTTGATTTATTAAAAATATTTTTTTTTTATTTTCTGAAATTCTTAGATTGACTATACATTAAAAACCAATAGATATTTTTAATTAACTTGACACACGTATGCTTCATGTCAAGGGTCATCTTCCTTATCACCAACAACATTTTGAACCTTGGTCAAATCGCGCGTACGTGCGCTTTGAAAGTTAAGAATGCTCACACTGATGGACAACCCCCTGAAGGCGCTGTGTGGTTCTATAAATGGCTGGAAGAGTCAACTAATGACTTCAGGGTACAGAAGACCTTATTAAATGGTGTAAAATTTGGGCTTGGTAATTCTGACTACAAAAATAACTACAACCTTGTAAGTATGTGTGTTTCCGTACAGTATAACCCCTCCTTTTGATTTCTAATCAGGACATTTTAAGCATTTTACATTTAAAAAAAAAATTGCGTTGCGCGCGCGCGCTTTTGCGCACTTAGCCCGTATGCAGCCTAGAAAGCACGTTTTTGCGCTTGATTTTTGTGGTACATTTCTTTCATATTTGATGAATTATGAATGTAAAAAAAATGACACACGTGCACGTCAAACTTTAAAAATCGTGCGCCTTAAAATTGTATGCAAATTTGTGTAAAAATATGCCTATTTTGAATCGATTATAGCTCTTCAGGATGGCTGGTGACCCCATATTTTTTAACTTATTTTAAAGCGCAAACGTGAGTGGTTTAAAATAAAAACTAACCGTCAACTAAACCGTTTTGCCAATACAGTCAACTGTTGATCGATGCTATGCTGTTTGTGCAATAGTTGTGGTGCAGCTTACTGTAGGCTAAGCCTAATAAATAGCATAATGTATTATTATTATTATTATATTAAACTAGATGGCACGCTCGCTTCGCTCGCGTGCATCTAGGTCGTGCCCACAGATGGTTCTCGAATACACAGTATTTCCAGCGAGAAAAAAATGGAGATTTCAAATGTACGTACCGCAGGACTATAATACATTGTCGTTTACAGAAACGAATAAATATACACAATGATTTATGTAGTCAAAACCAAAATTAGCACCCTGAGAATTACTTCCGAGAGAGAAACAAAATGAGTCAATTTTTTTTTATCTGGACTCATTTAAACAAACCCAATTTGTGTTTTGTATGTAACATTAAGGGTTGAGGGATGGGGGAAGAAGATGGGTACAAAGAGGAAACATTTTAAAATATATTCTTATCCACTCGTAACGAAATATTGTTTTTAATGTTTTATAGGCCTATAAATAATATACCACTAAATACAGTAAAACATTTACGATTTAATACGGTACTTTGTTAAAAATCTCACTCTCATAGTCGATTGAAATAGTAAAGTACATGTAACGATACACCACTACGACGTTTATATATTTTTTAATTATTAATTAATACAAACGTTGAGAAGCAACTGTCAGTAATAACGTTTATTTATTTGTATATTATATGCTTATAATCTAACAGTAGGGCCTACCCACACTCACAGTAATAAAGTTTATTTGTATATATTTTTATATTACCAACACTCACAGTAAGAAATTTGCAAATTGCGATCAAAAGTGGTTAATACCTTAACAGTATTGTACAGCATTGCAATACTATTTATGTTTATTCTCCAATAAATCTAAATCTATACCTCTATGTTTAAACCAAATAATTTGGAATGTTTATTTGTATATTATATGTTTATAATCTAACAGTAGGGCCTACCCACACTCACAGTAATAAAGTTTATTTGTATATATTTTTATATTACATCTAACAGTACCAACACTCACAGTAAGAAATTTGCGATTCAAATTGCGATCAAAAGTGGTTAATACCTTAACAGTATTGTACAGCATTGCAATACTATTTATGTTTATTCTCCAAGGGGGCCCATAAATCTAAATCTATACCTGTATGGTTAAACCAAATAATTTGGAATGTTCCATTCATCACAAATCAATACATTTGTAAAAACGTGTATTAAATGTATCAAAATAGTATTTTTTAAAGAAAATCGGCCTGTCTTCAACATTATGATGCTGTACTCGAACTGTTCAACCGGTTTTCAGCTATTAAAAACAATTATCGTAGGAGGAGATAGGAAAATGCGAAGCCTCCTCGCATTTTTGTGGCGGGTATTTTTCAAGATGGACATCCATTAGACAGTGTATACCACGATCGGAAAACACCCCTATTTGGGGCAAATCGTTGAACCTAAATTCGTTTTAATCGTCAATAACTAATTATCTAACTTAATTTAATTAGTAAACAGGGTTACATCAGGTGGTTAAAATCAGTACCGAAAGTATGAACCAACTTTATATACCATCGAGTAAAAATTCTAGAAGTAAGGCGCGATTTACCGAATTTTGCCCTTACGTAAATTTATATATATAGATACATTGAGACATTTTACTATTCTTACACACAATTATTTTTGATTTATTTTCAATCTTAATTTCATTATGTTAACTTCAGATATATATTTGCGTCGTGGTATTTTAGTAAATCGCGGACAGGCGGAGCCGAAATTCGTAAACATTTGTGAACAAAATGTACTACCAAACCGTGCCCATGAATACACAATTTCTGACGTGCTTGAAACGCCTTTTTGAAATGTAAAGTGGATTCACCATGGTGTAAAACTACTCTTTGGAAAAGTTAAACTTATTGATAAGCATTGTCTGTATAGAATTGCGTGACTTGTGTACGAATAGTTATATAATGTTTTTTTCTAAAGGCTTAGGAATCTTGTATTGTCACAATGCACAGTAAAAGCCCCCTTGTACAAATTCCTTTCAATGGTTGGTACTCAATAAAACTTGTTGATATAGTAGTTTTATCATACGTATTAAAATAATAATTAACGAATAAGCTATGCCTAGATTAACCTTACTTTGGAGTCAATTTACATTTGCAGGAACAAATTTAATTTGATAATCAGCTTTAAAATATAGGAAATTCAAAAAGTTAACTTATCAAAGATAAACTAATTATACCATCTTTCTTCTTTTACTTTTGCAGTTTTCAATGAATATTTAAACTATCAAGAATCTTTATTTGCCTATTATTTTATTAATATAATAATTTCTAATTCAGTACGTAATACTACTAATTTCAACTGCAACCTAAATTCTCCTAACGCATCTCACATGCCACATAACACTCAATCGCCTTACCGCAATAAAACAGTTTACAGTCAATGCCATGGATAATAACAAGTACGACACAACATATAAACGCCTGACCGGTTCTTCATGTTTGTAATTTTGAGATTTTGTAATCTGTAACATGGTGCAGGGGCGGACCCAAGGGTGTTGGCCTAGAGGCCCGGGCAACACCCTTAATTAATACTAGATGTTGTTTCTGCCACTAAATTAAAATTGAGTCCAATTTCATCGTATACAATATCCATATTTATACGTTATAAAAGTCCGGTCTGGAAGAGAATATTTGTACAGCAGTCACCAATAGGCCTACTATTTCGCGCACAGATAAGTGTAGATCAATTTTTGAGCATGCGCAGAATGAATTTCTGATTGACTAGTTGCTTGTGGTGCGCTCGTCATGAGAGCAGGGAGATGTATCTCTCTCCTGATGAGAGGTACGAAAGGAGGCCAACACACACTGTGTTTGGGAAAAACCCGTCATATGGGTTGTACAGGCAGGAATTACGAATCACGAAAACAAGTTACTTGAATCAAACTTTATTCATAGAAACAGGTTGCTATAATAAAAGGTATTATTATATTAGCAAAACGAATAACAAAGTACTGTAATATTGGTTTAAAGTTACAAAAATGTGATTATAATTATCCTTTAATATAAGAGATCCTTTATTGTATATAATGCTACTACTATTTTGTTTAATTAATACAAAGCTTATGTTTTACCTCCTGCCTTCTATAGGTATCCAACACAGTCACAACACAACTGTGAGGCAAATTACCTCAAATGAGAATGGTATCGACCAACCAAACTGTAACCTAAAGTAAACACACAAATGACACAATCAGAAAACTAATCACATAAAGTTCAGGCATAGTGATAAATACTGCGAATAATACAAGTTCGCCAAAAATAAGTGTTGTAATATTAATGATCTAAAATCTGTTTGCTACTTTAATCTCAGGTTATACGGTAGTTTAATAGAACTAAATAAACTAGATATTGTACATAAATATCACGGTTGATATCGATAATTATATAAAATTACAATCTTTCGTCCTAAGATTGACGGCCACATGAATATTCATTAGGTACAAGTCAGGACATTACGCAAGCGACCACGCTCGCATCACTACAACAATTATACACATGTGATGAGTGAAAGTTCCTATCCACTAGCCTAACAATGCTTAGGTAATACTTCAGACTTATACAAGCAAGTCACAAGTTTATATTAAACTCACCAATATCCAAACATTAGTCATTAATAACTTTAAAAACTAATTTTTTATCAATTTTCTTCGGACAAATCCGAACACGGTGTGCAGTTTCAACTTTAGAGGGCACACTTTACAAAGTCAATATGTCTGGGACAAAACATCCCGGCCCTCTTAATGCGAGTAAAACAATGAGCATTAACAAATAAAATTCAACATAACTAAGTATCATAA
Organism: Antedon mediterranea; assembly: GCF_964355755.1. NCBI lineage: Eukaryota > Metazoa > Echinodermata > Crinoidea > Comatulida > Antedonidae > Antedon > Antedon mediterranea. The sequence continues at coordinate 30,612,410 of NC_092672.1, forward strand.
ATGTAAATATAATTACTTGAGATAAGTAAGTTAGGAGATACCCTAACTAGTCACTGGCTTCTAAAATAAGAATAAGCTTAGCGATAGGTCTAACTAATGTAGACGACTTTGTCCTCAGTTGGACCGACCTTTTTACTACATTCTTATCATCCTTGTGGACTGATTCTACTCTGGCCATTGACCAACTACCCCTGGGGGAGTTTTCCATTATCAAAACAACATCACCGACAGCAATATTCCTCTTACATTGTATCCAACGCTGCCTTTCTTGAAGTGTGGTAAGATACTCGTTCGCCCACCTCTTCCAAAAAAGATTGGTAAGATACTGGACTTGTCTCCAACCCTTTACTACATCTTCCTTTGTAAATGATCCCGGTGCTGTCAGTTCAACTCCTGCACCTATCAAAAGGTGGTTGGGTGTGAGCGGTTCTAAGTCCTTGAGGTTGTTGTCTGAATTTGCCGTTAGCGGCCTACTTTTCTACTGTTCATGATGTATTCCGCTTCGCAAAACAATGTGGACAAACCTTCGTCGTTCAATTTCAATGGTTGTTCTTTAAGAATTCAGTATATTGCTTTCCTGCTTGAGCGGATCATCCGCTCCCAAATTCCTCCATAATGAGATGCAGCAGGTGGATTAAATTGCCAATTTATTCCCTTCTTTAGCATATTTCTTTGGATCTTGTCTACATCAAGTTCTTTAAGGGACTTCTGCAATTCCCTTTGTGCTCCAACTATATTAGTTCCGTTATCGGACCTTATTGTATGAGCGGGTCTTCTTCGAGAGATGAACCGTCTAATTGCATGGATACATGAGTTTATTGTCAGTGAACATGCAACTTCTAAATGCACAGCCCTAGTCTTGAGGCAAGTAAATATGACACCGTAACGTTGCTGTGTCGCTCGATCTCGCTTTATTTCAACAAAGGGACCAAAATAGTCCATTCCCGTGCAGCAAAAGGGACGTTCACCTACAGTGATTCGTTGCTCGGGTAGATCAGCCATCTTTTGACTCTCTGCTTTCCGATGATACTTTCTACATGTAACACACTTTGAAACGAGTCGTCTTGCTGCCGACGGCAGGTTTGGTATCCAATACCTCTTTCTTACAGCACAAACTAGATGATTTCTACCACAGTGACCATAAATCTGATGTGCCTCAGTCATTATAAGGGTTGCAATATGGTGATTTCTAGGTACAATACTGGGTGCTTTATAGTGCTCGGTTGATTCGACCGTTGCAGGCGACCTCCAACTCGTAATACTCCTTCATCGATAAATGGATCTAGTCTACCAATATTACTATATTTCTTCAACTGTTTATTTTCCTTAATAGAAGTTATTTCATCAAGGTAGCTTCTACTTTGGACATGTTTCATTATCTCAATTTCAGCATTCTTTAACTCATTTAGGGAAATAGCAGTCTTCTTCACTTCACGCTGTACAAGTGCCTTTTTTTATTCTAAGTAACCATGCTATCGCACGTTTCAATCTATAATACGACGAATAATGTTGTATTAGAAGTTCAATAGAATCTGGTTGCTCAAGTGTAACACAGGTGGCTTCTTAAACTTCAGGATCACTTTCATCAAGGTTGCTGCTACGAAATGGCTTAGGCCAGCTATCAATTCCCTTCAAAAGAAACTCCGGCCCCCCTAACCATTTTTTTACTTGTTCATTGTCCTTCAGGTTAAGGCCTCGAGACGCTATATCTGCCCCGGGTTTAGCTTCCCTCCAACATGCCTCCACTGCTTTGGACTTGAGCCGTTATGGATAATGCTGATTCTGTTCGCTACAAATGTGCTGAACCGCGTTTGTTCATTATTTATGTAGTTCAGCACCAGGACACTATCAGTCCAATAAAAGATTTTAGTTAATTTTATTTCCATTTCTCTGGTTAATAAATCAACGCTTTTTACAGCTAGCATAGCGGCAGTCAACTCTAGTAGAGGGATGGTCTTTTTCTTCAAAGGTGTGACACGTGATCTGCTATAAAGTATGTTGCATCTCACATTATCCACTCCTGTCCTTTCATATGCAACCACTCCATATCACTTCACATCTGCAAAGATGTGCAATTTACACTCGTCACCATAGCCGATGATGCCAAGCCATCTTGGTATTTCGATAGCTCCAATCAGTGATAAGTTGCCCAACCATTGCTTTCATCGCTTCAGCAAGTCATCTGGTATCGGGTCATCCCATCCGTTCACTCTTTTGATAGATTCTTGTAGTACAAGCCTCGCCGGAAGAATAACTGGGGCCACCAGACCCATCGGATCAAATACCGAGCTTAGAGTTGCCAGGAATCCCCTTTTTGTTAGTGGATACTCTCTGACAAGCGGGCTGAAACCAAGAATGTCTCCTTCTGGACTCCAATTTACACCCAAGGCCCGTTCGAGTGGTAACCCATCTTCCTTAAAATTCAAACTTTGAAGTTCCTTTGATCTACGTTCCTTCGGAATAGATTCGATAACTTGTTTGTCACTGCTTGACCATTTTGTCAAATTAAATCCACCCTTAGCACACAGTTCAGTTACATCTTTTATCAAGCGAATGGCTTCTTTGGTGCTTCTGACACTCTTCAACAGGTCGTCGATCAACATAGAAGTTATTCTGTATCGTCTTGACAGCTTCAGAATTTCTGCTATTTTCACCGTCTTCTGCAGTTTGCTTCAGCGCTGAATTGGCACATGCACGGGATGATGCCACTCCAAATAGGTGCACTTTCATTCTAAACTCTTCTGGTTCTTTCTCAAGATTTCCACCAGTAAACCACAAAAATCGAAGATAGTGCCTATCCTTCTCGGGAACGCGCACCTGGTAAAACATAGCTTCAACATCTGCCATCAGAGCAACTTTACATTCCCTGAAACGTAACAACACTCCTAAGAGACTGTTCGTAAGAGTTGGACCTGGTATTAATACATCGTTTAGTGCAATTCCTTGAGATCTAGCAGCGCAGTCGAAGACGACCCTTAGCTTTGGTTTGTGTGGATTAAAGACGCCATGATGGGGAATGTACCATTTTGACTGTGCCCAACACACACCTGGCATGTTTCAGTCCATCACGTCTCCTTGTGTTTTCGAGGAAATAATGACCCCCAACACACACCCCCCCCCCCCCCCCCCCACCCGGGGGTGGAGGCTGCAGGATACAGTCCAACAGTATAAAACAAGAAATAAGGCCATGGCCTAACTTGGCTGGGAGTCATTGGACAACTAGGTCTACTTGACCTGGCTGGGCTAGCTAAAGTAGGTAGGGGATAGCCTAGCTAGGCCTAAAAAATTGGACAGAAAATGTGTAGTTATTTACATGTATTTGAAAAATACAGTACAAATATAACAAAATATAGCAAAATAGTCATCAAAATATTGATAATAAAATACAATCATTTTAAAGTTAATATTGTCCCTTAAAAAGGGTTATTTCATTGTCAATTGGTTGTGTTTACAAAGGGCTGCCACACACGCTATGGCTATACCATATTCTTTGGCTATACTAGAAGAGCAGCAGCTGGAAAGATGACAGCACATGTTTTTCCACTGTATTTTAGTAACCAAAATGGTTTACATTTTTCGGGGAAAAGAATCATCAAAGACAGAAGTGAAGAATCTCTTTCTCTAATTATTACACATTATTTAGGCCTACTATTAAATATTGTTTTTTTATTAACTATATTTTTTTACATAAAAATTGATTTGTTTAAAAAAAGAAACCATTTGGTTTAGCGACGTTAATTGCTGGTTTGAGGAACGCGATCGCGCAGGCGATCCGTAAAAATGATGGACTGATCGCTTTCGGAAATTCCCTTTTATTGTGTAAAAAAAGGTGATGGTCAGAAAGAGGAGACCTACGCAAGAAGGATCAATTGATTAAGCAAGGAGTTTTTAATTAGAAGTCCCTATGTAAGCAGGCCTAGAATAACCATACAAGCCCGTAGCCAGGATTTTTACAGGGGGGTTGTTTTTTACCAAAAAGGCCCGTCTTATGGGAATTACCTCCGGTGTACCAGCGTATATGATTTAATATCAAACGATCAAAACACCAATGATATTAGTCACCAGCCACAAGAGCACCCCCTCTCCTAAGAGGCCTCATCATGGTTGTGGGGCTGAGGTAAGAACAATTGGAAAAGATAGAGCGCTACAGGGGCGTTCGCAGACTCGCATGACTGTTTTAAGAAGGCCTAGGTTGCCCAAAGACTCCAGTGCTGTAGACAATGAGTATTTGAGCAAGAAAATTGTTAAATGACACCCGTACATGGTACTCTCGCACGTAAAATTCATAATAAATTGCACCTCTAGTTCGACGGAAATGTCACTCACTCTATAGTTCACTAGCAAACAGAGGATCGTAGCATAATGCTATTCGACCGGTAATAAAACATACGTCACGGGGAAGTTCCCGATGAAGGTACTTCTGGTACGGTACTACATCTAATAACTGTAATTATTGTAAATTTATTAGCAATTAATAATTTTAAAAAGTTATACAAAAAATATGAAGCTGCTGCTATAAATATATTGCGCAAAACGTTAAATTGTGTTATTTTCAATTAAATGCTAAATAAAGTCAGATGTTAAAACCTCAATTTCAAAAATTTATTTATTATTTATCCACTATAAACTTTAAAAAAGTGTTGTTTAAACCACACTCCAAAATAAAACAAAGAAAATTATGATATGACATTTGCAGAAGGAAGCAAACTTTGCTCTGCTACCGGTATAACACGGTTCAAATTTTGGAACTTCCATAAATTACTACGGAAATTCGGCCTAATATTTTTTGTTTTGTTTTTGACGTTATCAAATTTTTATTTTCTTTTAAATTCTGTTATTTATTTGTTAATTTTGTAGCTTAAGTTAGTTAAGATAAAATGTACCAAGCTTGATTAGCTTCGGCTATACCTTGGCTACCTTTTGTATTAAATTGTTTTTTTGTTTGATACAATAAAGAAGAAGAAGAAATAGGGTACTACACGCATCGGAAAAAAACTATACGCACAATTATGATTTGGCCTAAAAATTGGCCTTAGATTATAGAAAACCCCCGGCAAAACGCAATAATTATTGACAAATCGAGTATCATACCCGATGTCATCTTAGTACAACTACTACTTACAATTTGTATTTACGGTATAACATATTATAGTAGTATAGAAGTATATATATTGAACAAATACACATACCTATAGATTAAATTGACATGTATACGATATAAAATAATGCAAATATAGAAAGATATATATGTTAAACAAATACCAATACATACAGATTATATTGACATGCTACATGTATTTGAACTATTGTCATCTTAAAAAGGTATACTGTATGTGATGCTTATAAACAGATTTTACGTTGATATGCAGGATTTGTGTCCATTATGATAAGGTAAGAAAGAAAAAGGAATCGATAAAATAATTAAATTATTAACATCAAGTCTTTAGATAGTTTTAATAATTTATCTTTTAGGTTATTCGTCCATTTCTTCTGAGCCTTATGTAAATTATTCATAAATTCATTTGTTAATAAATGCTTTAATTCATAGTAAAATAATCTCCAAATTATATTTGATTCCTGATTTTGTTTCTTTTCTTTTCTTATTACTAAACACGATTTATAGATGCAAAAAGTAAATATTGAAATAAGTTCATTTACAGTTTTCGTTTCCGATCCTTTAACAATATTACGCCAGGTTATATCAATCTTTTGTACAAAACAGTTTGAGATCAAAAATTTAAATACAATCCATATGGGTTTAATCTTATTACATGAAAATAACAAATGTTTTTCATTTTCAATTTCACTATTACATCTTTCACATATGTCATTTATTGAAAGTTTCCAAATTTTTAACTTACTTTTACACGCAAGAATACGATGTAGTAGTTTGAAATTGAATTGCGCGACTTTTGTGATATGTGTCATAGAAAACACCTTGTTATACCATACGGTATCCAGGGATGTCACCAGCTTTTTGGAGTGCCGGTCGCTAAAATAAAGACAAACCCCCCGGGGGGGGGGGTTTGTCGTTATTTTAGCGAAACATAAAGAATTTTGAAAATAAATAACAACAAATTGCGTCAGGTCTAGGCCTAACCTTGTACCACCGGGGAGTCGCCGTTATTATTCGCGAAAACAAAAAAACGCTTACGAAATGAATAGCAATAGATCGCGTCAGGCTTAGGCCTAGCCTTGTAGACACTACGACCACTAGGCCTAGCCAATGCTTAGATAGAGGCCCCAAAATCTGAATTCCACAAAAACAGGCGCTTCCTTATTTAGGCCTAATCCCTAATCAAATACGAGTGTTGACAAAGTGCGAGGCACGCGAGGCATGCCAAATATTTGTGCGAGGCATCATTTTATCATTTCCAAAAGTGCGAGGCATGCGAGGCATATAGTTTACAATTTCAAAAAGGTGCGAGGCATATCTTAACGTGCTATTATGCTATATTATAGGCCTAATAATCAATCGATACAAGCGTATCTAAATAGATTCGTGTATACACTCATCATGTTGTTTATTTTTATGTAACGATTGTTTTTTCATTCAATTTTACTTTTACAAAAGTGCCCAAACTACGGTTCAAAAATCTGAACGACAGTCTTAAACTTTCGATAAACAATAATTGTTATAGCGACACACTCATCAAATGACTGCAATGTTTGTTGGCATTTCGAGCGTGTTCACTCACATGTCTCTCGAACATAGCAGAGTGAAAATAATATTTTGTCACACCCCTGCGCCTAGATCCGGTAAACCCGAGAGATGGAAAATCCCTCTTTACTATTTAGCAGGTAGCGGAATGATTCAGCCCTCAGCTCAGAGGATTGTGGTGCATTCCCCTCCTATAGCACGTGGTTTCAGCAGCAACGCACAGACTTCTCTCTGAGCGGCGTGCCAAAGACACTTTTGACATTCCATTCTTAAGGAACAACACGTGTACCTCTCTCGCAAATAAGGTGAACAGCGATTGCCAGGACAAGTTCAATAACTGGCGGTGAATAAAAGGTAACTGATATGGCGATCGAATAACATGCCGCAAAGAAAAAAAATTGCGACAGAATTCTGGAGCGTGTGTGAAAAAAGACTTACGTCCGACAATTGTAATACTAGGCCTAAAATTAAACTTTAGCTAATATGCTTAGCCCTAACCTAGATAAGAGGCCTATGTAGACAATAATTTAATCAATTTTGATATAATAATAATTGGTGTAATATTTAATAATGATACACTATTCCTGTTTTAGTAAGCTAGGTATATTACGAACGATTTTTATTTATTGTTGTCCATGTACGTACTAATAAACCTGGCGCTAGTTTCCTTCGCTTGTATTTTTACTCCAAATTTGATAACTAACTTCGTGTGAATACCACACCTTAGAAGTATACCTCATGAGTACTTTAATGAAAGAATCACATAAAAAGTAACAAATAAATCCTTAAATTAATGATTTTACAGGCGTGTTTCTCGCACACTGTTCGCGAATTTCACTTATTCAATGTTCAATATTTTTGTTTCTATGGAGCGCCAAAAGAGCAACTATAATAGAGGACTAAAACTTAGTAGAATGCGTCAATTTCTCATGCATTTATTGGTGAAAAACACGTTTTATTTCAATATATTTGTTAATTTGTCAATAAAAATGCTGTAATATGTTACTGCTGATACTGTTCTATTTTCAAAGAATAATAATCGATCCTAAATCAACATCACTACCTAGTCTAGACCTAGGACATCCTACTAAGGATATTATGATGAATTTTTCTATTTTATTCTTTAAAAGGTTACCGAAACCGTGTACATTATCAACAGTACACCGGTGAACAGTAACATTTTTCCTTACTGACAGTGACAAAATCTATTGAAATTGTACTTGATTTTCACCAAATAATGCGTTAAATATAAATGGATTCCACAGAGTTTTTAGCCCTCTAATTAATTTTGCTCTTTTGGCGTTCCATAGAAACCAAAATATTGAACATTGAGTGTGCGAAATGCGAGAAAAACAACGTCTGTAAAATCACCAATTTAATGGATTTATTGTTACTTTTATGTGATTTTTCTTCATTAAAGTAGGCCTACTAATTCTGCTGTGGTATTCAGGATAAAGTTGGTTAAAATACAAGGCAGGTGCAAAAGGAAACTAGCCTAGCGGGCCTAGGCCTAGGCTACTTCAATTTCGGTGATTTCCTGCCTTGCAATTTTGAGAAATGATAAAATGATGCCTCGCATTTTTTGATGATGGTAAAACGATGCCTCGCATAAATTTCTGACTTGCCTCGCATGCCTTCCCTGCCTCGCGTGCCTCGCTGCCTCGCACTTTGTTACTACCCATCAAATACTGTAGATAAATTATTAGCCTAGACCTTACTACTTGTTGCTCGATATAATGTTCGTGTTCTTTTGCGCGAGAGTTTTTTAGCGAATTCCGGATTTTTTGTTTCACAACTGTGCGGCAAGCATGTAGTGCATGGCCGGCAAGAACAGACACGTGTTTATGGGTTAACTGAAGTTCAGCAACCTGAAGTTATCCCAGGGACGTGTAATTATTGTACCATGCTCGGCGATCATAAACGAACGAACTTACCCGGTCTCACTGAACCATGCGCATGTTTTTTTATTTTTTTTAATATGTTCGTAGAGTACAAAAATGTAAAACTAGTAACATAATATAATTAAAGCAGGGTGACAAAACATTCAGCAATTAAAAATGATTTTGTTTAGGTCTATGTAGTTGTACATTTTTAATTACTGCGTACTTGTTTGTATTTTTAATCTGTGCAAAATAAAACGCTTGAATGGTCGCTATGTGAACTTTAAACTTGTACACTGTGCTGTGTAGCACGTTGTTCGCCATGACTCACAAGCTGTAACAATGAATACCAGGGCAGAGTAGGCCTGGTATTGTAGGCCTGGTATTGTGTTACAAATAAAGTAACGTACGTAACCACGGAAACATTTGCTGTAGTCCTTTGTCTTATCTATATGAGGCTAGCTTGTCTGTTATTAACGATGTGCTAGGTAAAATGTTTTAGTACGAATTTTAGTTAGGCCTAGGCCTAATATAAATATCGTAATGATTAATAAATAATAGTGGTGGTCGGCAGCCTGTAAATCCTGGTCGGAAATGTTGAGTGCTGGTCGGGGCCGACCAGCGCCGACCAGCGTGGTGACATCCCTGAGTATCCCATGCAAAAGTGTAATTTTGAAATTCTATCTCCCATTTTTCTTGTGCTATAGGAGTTGATATTATATTTTCTACAAATAAATTATAAAATAGTTTTGCATTAAGTTGTTTTGTATGAAGCCAAAAGCAATCGGTGTTTGTTTGATTGTTTACATGTTCACCATTCAAAATAATTTCCTTCCATGATTGTGGTATAGCATTCATTAGCCCTATATATTCAATTAATCCATTTTGTTTCTGTGATAGTAATGGTAACACTTCATTCATTGGTAATAATATATTCTCCTTAATTATGTCATTCATTGTTCTAAAGCCTGCATCAAGCCAAACTTTGAAATAGATTGACTTTCCATTTAACTGTATACATTTATTTTCCCACAATTGTTGGTTTTTAACGTCTTCAATGTTTTGTGGGTCAGACCAGTTCAAGTTGTTAATATTAACTATAGCAATTATCATTTCTCTATAGAAAACAGGCAAAAGTTTTAGATCAGAATGCTCTTCATTGTTAATTTGAGTGATATTAACAGTATACTTAATAGGGTGCATAAAATAACTCGGTATACATTTCCATTTTCCTGGATCTGGACTAAGGAGTCGCTTAACCCAGTTTAACTTCAATGCTTTGACTTTTGCATTCAAATTAATCATATTTAAACCACCTTTATCTGTTTTTCTATTGAGTGTGGTTCTTTTAATCTTTTCTCGTCTACCACTCCACATAAAACTATATATTATCAATTTCCACCTTGGGCAAGATATATTTTGGTACGGTTATAATGCTAGCATTGTATATTAGTTTAGATATGGCTAGGGTTTTAATTTTAATAATTTTTCCAAAGAACGTAAGATTTCTTATTTTCCATAATCTTAAGATATTTTCTAAAGAAATAATCTTATCGTCCCAATTTTTCTTTTCACATAATTTGTTATCGTATCCAACATAAATTCCTAGAAACTTTACAGGTTTCTTTGTCCATGCAATATTACATGGTTCTGACATATTATGTTTACTCGCACCAATCCACATACCATTTGTTTTTCCTTTGTTCAATCTTAAACCTGATATTCTACAGAATAGCTCAATCTCATGTAAAAAGCAGATTAACGATTCTTTATCTTTTGTAAAGATGATAGTATCGTCTGCAAGCTGAGCTATCTTAACAGTACATTCTTCATCATTTATTTTTGGCAATTCAATTCCTTTACATAGGGGATTGTTCCGTATGTTACAGGCCATCAATTCAACTACCAATATAAATAACAAGGCCGATAAAGGACACCCTTGTCTTATTCCACGTTCCATATTAATGCTTTCCGACATCCAACCATTATTTACCATTATACTTTCTGTATCAGTATATACTACTTTAATCCATTTAATAAAAGAAGGACCAAATCCAAATTTTGTTAGCGTTTTTAACATTAAATTTCTGTTTACCGAATCAAACGCTTTTGCAAAATCGAGGAAAATTAAGGCGCCGGGTTTGTTTTTGATATTAGTAAAATAAAGTATATCTTCTACAAGTCTTATGTTTTCACCACCAAATCTTCCAGTAATGTAACCTTTTTGATCAGAATATATAATATTTGATATTACTTTTTGTAATCTGATTGATAGAACATGAGCTAATATCTTATAATCTACATTAATGAGTGTGATAGGTCGCCAGTTTTATAACTTCTCTCTTTGTCCACTTTTGAAAAGTAATTGAATTATACCTCTCCTTTGTGAATTTGAAAGTATGTTGTTGTGATAATTATAGTTCAGAGCTGTACACAGCATTTCTTTTATATGGTCCCAAAACTTTCTGTAAAATTCAACACTCAAGCCATCAGATCCTGGGCTTTTATTAAGGTGCATTTTTAAAACAGCATTTGTGCATTCATCAACTGATAATAATCCCTCACATTTAGTATAGTCATCAATTGAAAGTTTGCTTACATTTTTGATCTGTGTAAGTACTCATTAATTTTTTTGCATATAGCTGTCTGAAGAAACTTACTTCTTCCTTTATAATTTCAGATGTGTCTGATGTGTATTTTCCATTACTTTTTAATACTGAAGTAATGTGTTTTCTTTTTGCGTTGGATTTTTCTAATCCTAAAAAGAATTTAGTGTTTTTTTCTCCCTTTTCAAACCAGTCCAATCGGGATCTAATTTGGGCACCGTGTGCTTCAATTGAATATATATCATTAAGCTCTTTCTGGATGTTGCTTAATTGGATATTTGTTTTATCATCATATGCAATATCAAGTTTATTCTTTGACTTTTTTGAACAATTCTTCTTTATTAACTTGTCTTTTTTGTTTCTTTTGTTTACAATATGTGCTAGATCTTAACTTTTAGGTATTCCCAGAGGAGGTCCGGGCTAAGATTATTTTCATTATTTTTTACATTTCTAATTATTCTGATTATGTTTACATTGTAATCATTATCATTTAAAATGCTGTTATTAATTTTCCAAAGTCCAGGACCTTTTTCTGCTTGGTGGTTTACAATTTTAAGAGAGATTGCTTGATGATCAGAACAGATAGATGGTCTAATGTCGCAAGACACAATTTCACCGTTTTTATAGAGGGCGTTCGAAACACACCAAAAATCTAACCTTCTGTATGTTTCTTTTCGTCTCCACGTATACTGAGTTTTGTTTTTGTGGCATTGTCTCCATATGTCAATTAGTTTATGATTACGCATACAATTTTTTAATATTTGTGGCGAGTTATCATAAGTATTTACATTGTTCTTTTGATCAAGATTACGTTGTAATATACAATTCATATCACCGCCAATTATGATATGCTCATCAACACTACAAAGAGAATCGATCTTCTTTTCAAGTTTCTTAAAGAATAACGATCTGTCTTTGTAATTATTTGGCGCATACACATTTATTAAAGTAAAAATTTGTCCGTTATATTCTAAACTTAAAATAAGTAGTCTACCTTCCTCATCTAAGTATTTACAACTGATGTCTTTTATGTCAAAATTCGACTTAAATAGCATTGAAATGCCTCTGCTATTTGTCGTTCCAAAGCTATGGAAAGTGTATCCCTTCCATAACGTATCATAACATTTCACAGATTTTATATCAAAGTGTGTTTCTTGAAGAAACACGATATCTACTTTTTGTTCTTCTAGCCAGTTAAATACTTTTCTCCTTTTAATATTATCTCTAAGACCTCTAGCATTTAATGAGATTAAATGAAGAGGGCTGTTTTTTCGTTTTATTGCCATTTTTTTTTTTTTTTTTTTGCTTTTTGTATATATATATATATATATATATAATTATATTATCCAATTTTTTAACTTTCTCTCTTTACGTAAAGAGCAGTCGATCAGATAATTGTGTATTTAACTTACGGAGTCAGTCTTTTTTTCTTTCTTTTCCGCATTCTTGTCTCCACTTTTTGTCATCTTCTTTCTTTTCCCTGCAGCGAATTGTTGCCTAGCGGCTGTCGCTGTATCTGAGTTAAGTGTATCTTTTTTCGCAGTTGTAGCGAAATCTGTGATAGGTCTCATACCTTTAGTGCTTTTGTCTAGTTTACTTTTCTCTCCTTGTTTCTTTTCTTGTTCCATTTTTTCTACATTTTTCTTCTCTTGTTGTTTTTTCTTTTTCTTCTCCTTCTTAGAGCGTTGAGATCCTTGATTCTCTGAAGACAAATTCTCGTCACCGCTGAGAGATTTTACTCTATCAATCGCTTCCTTCATGATTGTCTCCACTCTCTCTTCTAGTTCAACGGAGTCAGGTTCATTTCTAGGATTACTAGGTTTATTTAAGAGGTCCTCAATAACTTCAATCACTTCTTTTGCTTTATTGGTGCTGGCTATTGCTTTGTTTTCGTTATCAATGCCATTAGGTTTTATTTTATCTTCTGTATTCTCTCCTTCTCCATCACTTTCACTATTTTCTTCAGCAGTATCACATGGAAGTTGTTCTGTCGACTGCAATGTTTTGCAGTTCTTTGCGATATGCCCTGTGTTATTACAGGTATGACATGTGATTTTCGCAAGCCTTTCTGGACATTCGTTTATTTTATGTCCAGCTATACCACATTCAAAACACTTCATTGTATCTTTTTGATTTTTATGAAAGAGCCTAGCATTGAAATTGTTGATTTTGATGAATCTTGGCATGCTATCCTTAAAAGGTTCTACGAACACAGCTCGGTCTCCGTTTAGAAAACGTGAGAGTTTTCCATTTATTCGGAATTTAACAAATTGGACGGGACCTACTATTTTGCATCCTAGTTTTCTTAGACCATCCGTTATCTCTTCATTTCTCACTGACAGTGGAATATCTTTCACCAGTATTCTGATAGTATTTTCTCCTCCACTAAGATACGGGTTAATGTCATGTACATTAATATGTTTTCCTTTTATGTTAAGCCCCGATGTTATAACTTTTACACGTTCTCTGTGATCATTGATATATGCGCCAAAGATGTTTTACTTTTTGTGTTCCAATAAGGTAATCACAGTTAATCACATCATTTAGAGCAAAGTAAATAGTTTCTTCTTTGACATATTCTTCTTCTTTCTTTCTAATATCATCGTCTTTAACGAACACGGGCTTGACGCTTTGTTCAGCATAGTTTGGTGTCGTCATGGTGATAAGCGGTCTCAATAACAATAATGGTGATCAGTGGAGCGTTACGTAAGGAAGGCCCTTTGTTAGGGTAAACAAAAGCCTTACCAATACTGCTTTCGCCCGGTTGATCAACGGAAGGAAATTTAAACACTGTCGTCTTCACTAGCCTACTCAAACTACTTTATGATTAAGTCTATCAAGTTCCGAGTTTGCTCAGCTACCGACGCGGTATAATAATTCTCTGTTAATTCTGAAATTTGCCCTAATATTACGGACGTATACGGAAATGAAGATAAACTGGGTACTACACGCAAAAATAAAACTATACGCAAAACTATGATTTGGCCTTAAATTATGGAAAAACGCAATAATTATGAACAAATTGACGTATTGACATATGACGGTTTTTTCCCGAACACAGTGTGTGTTGGCCACCTTTCGTACCACCTCTCATCAAGAGAGAGATACATCTCCCTGCTCTCTGACGCGCGCACAACAAGAAACTAGTCAATCAGAAATGTGTTCAGCGTATGCTCAGAAACTTATATACTTTTATCTGTGCGCGGCATAGTAGGCCTATTGGTGACTGCTGTGCCAATTTATAAATATTCTCTTTCAGACTGAACTTCTATAACGTATAAATATGGATATTGTATACGAAGAAATGGGACTCAAATTTAATTTTATTGGCAGAACAAAATTTAGTATGAAATTAAGGGTGTTGCCCGGGCCACTAAGGCAACATCCCTGGGTCCGCCCCTACGCTAGATGCTTGGAAATTAGTGTTATTGAAAATATCAGGATGTTTGGTAGAAAATGTGCCTGATACTGTACACTGCACCGCGGCACCATACCAAACTGTTGCTGTCAGACATGACTGTGCCCTACACACACCTGGCATGTTTCAGTCCATCACGTCTCCTTGTGTTTTCGAAGAAATAATGACCCCCAACACACACTCCCCACCCGGGGATGGGGGCTGCAGGATACAGTCCAACAGTATAAAACAAGAAATAAGGCCATGGCCTAACTTGGCTGGGAGTCATTGGACAACTAGGTCTACATGACCTGGCTGGGCTAGCTAAAGTAGGTAAGGGATAGCCTAGCTAGGCCTAAAAAATCGGACAGAAAATGTGGAGTTATTTACATGTATTTGACTAATACAGTACAATAACAAAATATAGCAAAATAGTCATCAAAATATTGACATAATAACATACAATCATTTTAAAGTTAATATTGTGCCTTAAAAAGGGTTATTTCATTGTCAATTGGCTGTGTTTACAAATGGCTGCCACACACGCTATGGCTATACCATATTCTTTGGCTATACTAGAAGAGCAGCAGCTGGAAAGATGACAGCACATGTTTTTCCACTGTATTTTAGTAACCAAAATGGTTGACATTTTTCGGAGAAAAGAATCATCAAAGACAGAAGTGAAGAATCTCTTTCTCCAATTATTACACATTATTTAGGCCTACTATTAAATATTGTTTTTTTATTAACTATATTTTTTTACATAAAAATTGATTTGTTTAATAAAAGAAACCATTTGGTTTAGCGACGTTAATTGCTGGTTTGAGGAACGCGATCGCGCAGGCGATCCGTAAAAATGATGGACTGATCGCTTTCGGAAATTCCCTTTTATTGTGTAAAAAGAGTGATGGTCACAAAGAGGAGACCTACGCAAGAAGGATCAAGTGATTAAGCAAGGAGTTCTTAATTAGAAGTCCCTATGTAAGCAGGCCTAGAATAACCATACAAGCCCGTAGCCAGGATTTTTACAGGGGGGTTCTTTTTTCCCAAAAAGGCCCCTCTTATGGGAGTTACCTCCGGTGTAACCAGCGTATATTATTTAATATCAAACGATCAAAACACCAATGATATTAGTCACCAGCCACAAGAGCACCCCCTCTCCTAAGAGGCCTCATCATGGTTGGGGCTGAGGTAAGAACAATTGGAAAAGATAGAGCGCTACAGGGGCGTTTGCAGACTCGCAGGACTGTTTTAAGAAGGCCTAGGTTGCCCAAAGACTCCAGTGCTGTAGACAATGAGTATTTGAGCAAGAAAATTGTTAAATGACACCCCTACATGGTACTCTCGCACGTAAAATTCATAATAAATTGCACCTCTAGTTCGACGGAAATGTCACTCACTCTATAGTGCGCTAGCAAACAGAGGATCGTAGCATAATGTTATTCGACCGGTAATAAAACATACGCGACTAACAATAGGCATATAGGATAACATTTTTGTTTTCGTTCAATACGAACGTCACGAGGAAGTTCCCGATGAAGGTACTTCTGGTACGGTACTACATCTAATAACTGTAATTATTGTAAATTTATTAGCAATTAATAATTTTAAAAAGTTATACAAAACATATGAAGCTGCTGCTATAAATATATTGCGCAAAACTTTAAATTGTGTTATTTTCAATTAAATGCTAAATAAAGTCAGATGTTAAAACCACAATTTCAAACATTCATTTTTTATTTATCCACTATAAACCTTTAAAAAGTGTTGTTTAAACCACACTCCAAAATAAAACAAAGAAAATTATGATATGACATTTGCAGAAGGAAGCAAACTTTGCTCTGCTACCGGTATAACACGGTTCAAATTTTGAAACTTCCATAAATTACTACGGAAATTCGGCCTAATATTTACGGACGTATGGAAGTGAAGACAAATAGGGTACTACACGCATCGGAAAAAAAACTATACGCACAATTATGATTTGGCCTAAAAATTGGCCTTAGATTATAGAAAACCCCCGGCAAAACGCAATAATTATGGACAAATAGATTATCAGCCTTGGTAATATATGCCTAATATTTAAAAGGAATAAATATAAGCTATATTTTTGTTTTGTCGCAAAGTTCATATGTGAATGCTTGATCCATTAGAGGTAATCTGTGATAGTTTTTATTGCTTGTATTACAACACAAGTTCATTTTGGATTTTCAGTAAATTACCAATGGTTTATTTAAGGTCAACACACTGTAACTAATCCCTCACTATTCAATCAAAAAGTATTATACTACCATTGTTGAAAAATAGATTGCGTGATATCAAAATGGATTGATTTAAAACGTAACAAAGATACAACCTTGTCTGGTATTAAATGCAGTGATGAAGCGGAGGATTGTTTTTGTAGCGTTCCATTTAAAATAAAATTTGTTTTGTGTGAAATACTTTGGTTGTAAAGGCCGCTAAATTCGTTGTCGCCAGACTTACTTCTTTCACCAATTTTAACAATAAGCTAACAACAAAACATTTAACAATGATAAAATGCCGTAAAACTCTGTAACTACTTTATGATTAAGTCTATCAAGTTCCGAGTTTGCTCAGCTACCGACGCGGTATAATAATTCTCTGTTAATTCTGAAATTTGCCCTAATATTACGGACGTATTATACGGAAATGAAGATAAACTGGGTACTCTACCATTTATTATAGTTCCATGGTACTATACTACGGATGTACTACGGTCGAAGCGGCCGCCAACCAAAGCGGCCGCCAGTTTAATATCGTCATTTGTATGGAACGCCATGTGCGCTTTAAATCTTTGATTGTCGTTGTCAACGCCATGGCCTATGGCGAGTTGAGTTACAGCTGTGTGTATGGTCAAACCAATAAATATAAGCCAAATCATGTACTATCGAATCTTTATATTTCTATAATAATTAAGTTTGCCTGCGGATAAATCAATGTATATTTTATTTGTATTTTAATATTAATAACTAACTAAATATATTTACATTATATATTATCGAATCATTAATAATTTACGTTTGCATCATAATCTACATACTATTGAACCTCTATGTCTTATTTATTACGTACTATTTATTTATTTGTTTATTTTATCCTCTTGACCCGACGTTTCTTGAGCACTCTCCTATCGAATCTTTATACAGTATTGCATTAATAATTTACGTACGGTATTGGCGAATATTTATATCTCATTTACATACTATCGAATCTTTATACAGTATTGCAATAATAATTTACGTACGGTATTGCCGAATCTTTATATCTCATTTACATACTATCGAATCTTTTTACAGTATTGCAATATAATAATTTACGTACGGTATTGCCGAATATTTATATCTCATTTACATACTATCGAATCCTTATACAGTATTGCATTAATAATTTACGTACGGTATTGCTGAATCCTTGTATCTCATAGAATCGTTTTACAGTATTGCAATAATAATTTACGTACTATTAAGGTATTGCCGAATCTTTATATCTCATTTTCATACTATCGAGTCTTTATACAGTATTGCATTAATAATTTACGTACGGTATTGCGGCTTGCCGAATATTTATATCTCATTTACATACTATCGAATCTTTATACAGTACTGCATTAATAATTTACGTACAGTATTGCCGAATCTTTATATCTCATTTACATCGAATCTTTACAGTATTGCAATAATAAGTTACGTACGGTATTGTCGAATATTTATATCTCATTAATTTACATCGAATCTTTACAGTATTGCATTAATAATTTACTAGACTTGCCCCAAGTCTGTATTATCTTTTTTTTTTATTTATTTGTTTTTATTTCGACCGCGATTTTTGTCTGAAAATACAGACTTGTGAAACACGTATAGAAATCGATTTGCAGACCGCAAACATACGATAAGAATGACGTAGGTTATCATACCGTATTTGGCTATATGGGGCGGGCGGTATGTAAATATGGATTTCGAATCAACCAATGATCATTTTGTTTCAAAATGAAAGAGATCGAGTACGTAGGCCTACCAGTGCTTAATGTACGATCGAGACTGTTGAAATATAAAATAGTAATGCCAAGTTGTTTTGTTTATTAATTGTTTAGTCCTTGGCCTAGGCCTCTTTCGTAGGTCCTACTCAACTCGCACGTATGACCTGCCAAATAAAACGCCAATGAAGTAGGCCTACATACCACCGGCACACAACAGGGCTACACCACCACACAGAACAGGACAGGGTCTGGGTGGGAATTAAATCAAAATTATCTCCGCATAATAAATGATCCATTCAATGTTTGATTTGCGGAGAAGCTAGCCTATCATATATCAAGACGAGTTTTCTTGTTTCAAAGATCCCATCAAATGTTTACCAGACTACTAGGCATATAAATAATTTCTAGCCTTCAGAACTTTCATAAATGCCAAGTACACATTGTCTAAACGTAACATAGCGCATGCGCATCATCTTAGTTGTTGAGTCTTTGAAATTCTGAAATATGAATATTTAAACGGTGTACGAGAGAGTAGCCAATCGCATGCAGCTGAAACTAGTCAACCGGATAATCGTATGCACCAAGAATTCTTGGTGTCAAACCACGTGACTTGTGCGTGTTTCCCCAGACGGAGTATCCAAAATCAAGTAGTATACGTATGAAACGCCATATGTGCCAAAATATTTATCTTTACTAATATTAAGACAAAACTCCGTCTGGAACCCAGACTAATAATTTACGTACGGTATTGCCGAATCTTTATATCTCATTTACATCGAATCTTTATACAGTATTGCAATAATAATTTACGTACGGTATTGCCGAATATTTATATCTCATTTACATCGAATCTTTACAGTATTGCAATAATAAGTTACGTACGGTATTGTCGAATATTTATATCTCATTAATTTACATCGAATCTTTACAGTATTGCATTAATAATTTACGTACGGTATTGCCGAATCTTTATATCTCATTTACACCGAATCTTTACACAGTATTGCAATAATAAGTTACGTTCGGTATTGCCGAATTTTTATATCTCGTTTACACTGTACTATCGAATCTTGGTTTTTATTATTAGTAATAGGGTGTGTGTTATACATTTAAGTGTTATTCCATTGTAATACATTGTTTGTGTTTTCAAAGAAGCAACGTGAAGACCAAAACGCGACCTTCTACAGCACTATTCCTGGCCGGCCGCCAGTCGAGTTATTAGCAGAAATTCACGTAAATTGTAAATTGTAAATTAATGAGATATAAATATTCGACAATACCGTACGTAACTTATTATTGCAATACTGTAAAGATTCGATGTAAATGAGATATAAATATTCGGCAATACCGTACGTAAATTATTATTGCAATACTGTATAAAGATTCGATGTAAATGAGATATAAAGATTCGGCAATACCGTACGTAAATTATTAATGCAATACTGTAAAGATTCGATGTAAATTAATGAGATATAAATATTCGAAAATACCGTACGTAACTTATTATTGCAATACTGTAAAGATTCGATGTAAATGAGATATAAAGATTCGGCAATACCGTACGTAAATTATTAATGCAGTACTGTATAAAGATTCGATAGTATGTAAATGAGATAAAAATATTCGGCAATACCGTACGTAAATTATTAATGCAATACTGTATAAAGACTCGATAGTATGTAAATGAGATATAAAGATTCGGCAATACCTTAATAGTACGTAAATTATTATTGCAATACTGTAAAAAGATTCTATGAGATACAAGGATTCAGCAATACCGTACGTAAATTATTACTGCAATACTGTATAAGGATTCGATAGTATGTAAATGGGATATAAATATTCGGCAATACCGTACGTAAATTATTATATTGCAATACTGTAAAAAGATTCGATAGTATGTAAATGAGATATAAAGATTCGGCAATACCGTACGTAAATTATTATTGCAATACTGTATAAAGATTCGATAGTATGTAAATGAGATATAAATATTCGCCAATACCGTACGTAAATTAGTAATGCAATACTGTATAAAGATTCGATAGGAGAGTGCTCAAGAAACGTCGGGTCAAGAGGATAAAATAAACAAATAAATAAATAGTACGTAATAAATGAGACATAGAGGTTCAATAGTATGTAGATTATGATGCAAACGTAAATTATTAATGATTCGATAATATATAATGTAAATATATTTAGTTAGTTATTAATATTAAAATACAAATAAAATATACATTGATTTATCCGCAGGCAAACTTAATTATTATAGAAATATAAAGATTCGATA
Organism: Antedon mediterranea; assembly: GCF_964355755.1. Taxonomy (NCBI): domain Eukaryota; kingdom Metazoa; phylum Echinodermata; class Crinoidea; order Comatulida; family Antedonidae; genus Antedon; species Antedon mediterranea. The sequence goes on from NC_092672.1 coordinate 30,633,241, forward strand.
GTACATGATTTGGCTTATATTTATTGGTTTGACCATACACACAGCTGTAACTCAACTCGCCATAGGCCATGGCGTTGACAACGACAATCAAAGATTTAAAGCGCACATGGCGTTCCATACAAATGACGATATTAAACTGGCGGCCGCTTTGGTTGGCGGCCGCTTCGACCGTAGTACATCCGTAGTATAGTACCATGGAACTATAATAAATGGTAGAGTACCCAGTTTATCTTCATTTCCGTATAATACGTCCGTAATATTAGGGCAAATTTCAGAATTAACAGAGAATTATTATACCGCGTCGGTAGCTGAGCAAACTCGGAACTTGATAGACTTAATCATAAAGTAGTTACAGAGTTTTACGGCATTTTATCATTGTTAAATGTTTTGTTGTTAGCTTATTGTTAAAATTGGTGAAAGAAGTAAGTCTGGCGAAAACGAATTTAGCGGCCTTTACAACCAAAGTATTTCACACAAAACAAATTTTATTTTAAATGGAACGCTACAAAAACAATCCTCCGCTTCATCACTGCATTTAATACCAGACAAGGTTGTATCTTTGTTACGTTTTAAATCAATCCATTTTGATATCACGCAATCTATTTTTCAACAATGGTAGTATAATACTTTTTGATTGAATAGTGAGGGATTAGTTACAGTGTGTTGACCTTAAATAAACCATTGGTAATTTACTGAAAATCCAAAATGAACTTGTGTTGTAATACAATATAGCTAGGACAGATTCCTGCAGGCCTGTAGCCTATGCTCTAGTAGGGCGGCCGGGTGTACTCTGGTCGATTCACCCCTGATCGACTCGTACCCATGCCAACTCGTACCTAACTTCCTACCCTAAACTCGTATCCAACCAAATAATTGGTTGATTTCCCGCTAGACTAGTAGGCCTAGCCTAGCTACAATATTCATTATGCCCTGCTAAAAAGGTAGATGAGCTACTAGACTAATTACGTAATTCGTATAATAATAACAATAATTGACTAGAAGGCCTAAAAGCGACGGAAAACACCTATCCATTCTTGCATGGCAGTACGAAAACCTGCCTATGGTTTCGATCCAAGTCGGCCCCAAGTCAAGTCGGCCCCAATTCAAGTCGGCCCCAAGTCAAGTCGGCCCCAAGTCAAGTCGGCCCCAAGTCAAGTCGGCCCCAAGTCTTGTCGGCCCCAAGTCAAGTCGACCCCAAGTCAAGTCGGCCCCAAGTCAAGTCGGCCCCAAGTCAAGTCGGCCCCAAGTCAAGTCGGCCCCAAGTCAAGTCGGCCCCAAGTCAAGTCGGCCCCAAGTCAAGTCGGCCCCACGTCAACTCAGCCCCACGTCAACTCGGCCTCACGTCAACTCGGCCTCACGTCAACTCGGCCTCACGTCAACTCGGCCTCACGTCAACTCGGCCAAAAAATAATCGGTCAACTCGGCCACGTTTAAGTATGGAACGCAAAAAGTGCAAATGAAGGGGATTGATAAAATAATATTTCTTCTTTTTTAACTATGAATAATTCTGACTTTTAATGAATATTATTATTTAGACAATAATATATTTAGCAAAAAAAATAGGAATGATTTCACCAACTTTCCTTTAATTATTTACGTTTAATAAAATTTCGTAGCTGAGCCTCCCTGCGCGTTTGCCAGCTTTTTCGATATCTACAACTGCTACGTGTTTTCGCTGACCGGGGGATTCCCCTTTTTTAAAAACGCAAATCATGCACAAAAACGATGTACGATCTTTTTTTCTATGGCCAAATGGTGAAACGTAGGCCTCCGTCTTCGATTTCCTAAAATACGGTACCTGCACGTGTTTTTTTGTAACACGCGGGTACTTCTATTCATATCGGCAATGAGTTCATTTTTTTATATGATATTATATTTTTTATTTCTTCATTTTTTTTAAAAACGTGGATAGTAAGAATCGTAATAATATTAAGCACTTTTTGCGTTCCATACTTTATTGTGGCCGACTTGACCTGCACCCGTTCATCATTGTAAATTGTCAACACACACTGTGCTACAGACAGTGTACCGTGTGTTAAAAGTTAGTAGGCCTTCTTGCTGAACACCCGGCTGAACATCAACAAGATCATTAATATTAAACAATCATTAACAGTAACAATACTAGAATTATCACTACTATCGTCAGTTGATAAATCATCCCCGTTATCTCGTCAGTCTCCTAGTCTAGGGCTAGTAGGCCTAGTTCTACTTCATCCTCAATTGGCATCCTCGTTTTCTCCAGGCATACTTATACTGATGTTACCATCACTGCAGGAGGTTGCCGATTGTTATACTCGTCCTTAAAATGGCGTCTTATGCACGGCTGTTTCAACGCACGTAATGGGCGACATTATTAGTGTTTACAACGCGCTTTTCCTTTTATTCGCTAGCCGCGCGTTCTCGAACACTTTTTCATTGTTTCCATGCACCGCCGATACTTAGCAACGCTGCATAGTTCCTTCATTACCTTAACATAATAATGCTTTTATATTTATATATAGAAATCTAAAATAATTAACAAAATATTTTTTATACTATTTGTTTTACTAAGTTTTCAAGAACATAAAATAATAAACATATTACGAAATTTGTGTTTGTAGATAAAAATATCGCTACTTTATTGAAGGCCTTACAATACAAAACAATCGACGAAAATAATATTGAAAGCGCCCTCAATTTACTGCAGAAATTTCGTCAGATTTATCGTTTTCTCGTTCGTCCGTCGAATTTTTTTTCGTAGATTTGTTAAGGAAATAGTAATCTTTAACTATTTAGGTATCAACCTGCAAAATCTCAGCTTAACGGCAAACCTTCAACTATGTTAAAATTGAGCATATAATAATGGCTATTTTAGTCAATTTGTGACTATTAGGCCTACTGTGTAGGTCTGATAGGCTTGGTCGTGCGGACTTACACGGTCACAGTAGCCTACCTAGGCTAGTAATAGTAGTAAAGTAGGCCTACATTTTGTTAATTAGGCCTACATATAAAAATTGTGTTTCGAACATAAAAGTAGGTCTTATACTTATTTTCATTAGTATTACAATTTGTAACATGCCATATTTTTTTAGGAAAATAGGCTTATTCATAATAGGATTTAATTTATTACTTTAGGCATCAAGTACAGCTACAGTATCAGTATACCTACTCTACTATGTATGCCCCTATATTTATATAGATAATGGGCCTAGGCTGATATGCATGATACTATATTAATTATATGTAGACTTAGAAATAAAACAAAACACTGATTCAATATCCAGTTGATTGTATATTTTGAATTGCATACGATCACTTTATATAGTATATTTGATCTAGTCTAATAACAATATAATTTAATATTGTTTGTTAAAACTAAAAAAACAATTAGGCCTACAACAATAAATAAAATGTCATCACAATCTAGATTAGCTTCAAAATATTAATATTTATATTTTAACGTAAATCTTTTCTTAGAAAAATGTACATAATTCCATGATCTAAAGTCGAAATATGTCCGGTCTCGTGTCTATTTTCAGTCACTATTGACTTCATTGGTACTTTCTTCTATGAATGGATGAGTAATTGGAAGCATGAACACCAGTTGATAAAACAGTTCCATTTTGAGTTTGCAATCATTCGTGAAAAGTCAAGTGAAGTCACAAGTCCAAGGAATAAAGGTTTTCATCCTATAAAAAATTTGTACTCAATCAATTGAAACTAATAAATATTTTACGTACACAGGCTGTAATAATAATCGCAAGCAGTGATGCGCTGGCATTATCTAGACAAGGGGTCAACATGCGTGATGCAAAAATAAGAAAAATATTGATTTAGAATAGTGAATAGGTACAGTACGCAAATGCAAGTACAGTATTTATAATTTGAAAGTTGGTTCCTAGTACCTGGTAATATTTTCCTGTCCCCATTCAATATTGTCTCCCCAACTCGCATCCCTGCACTGTTCACTGGTACCACCCTCTTCCGTACAATGCATTGAGCGATTAACTATTTTGAATCCGATCTTAAATCGATCCGTAAATCTTTTTGTATTAAGCTCTGTCTACACTATCAAACTTTATGTGACAAAAAAATGTGATGTGTCCATATATAGACATGATGGTGTCATATCACTACCATATTTGGGCATATCACTGCCATATTTGGGCACTTAACACTTTTTTTGTCAAACTAGTTTGATAGTGTTGACAGAGCTTTAGAGATGTATAATTTACGACCTTAACTAGCTTTTGTCGACTATAAATCTTGACATAAATAGGCCTAGGCCCTAGTCTTGAGTCGAGGTCTATATATGGCGCTACTCTATGGTATTTGTATTGTACCATATAGCCTAGGCTCAATAAATGTATTAATTATTGTTAATGTTAAGTACGCTTCTAGGCCTGTATATTATTATAAGTAGAAATGTTTTATTTTTCTTGAACACCAAAAGCCTGAACCTATTTAATTAACAGATCCTGGCCATCAACTAGATAGGCCTACAACAGTCCCCCGAGTATAGGCTCTAGTGTGTTTAAAGCCAACCCACCTACGTAAAACACGTGGGTTTAGCCATGAAACTTTGAATGATTGGTAAACTGAGCCTAGATCTGCCGTTAAAACAATTTTAATACTGGGGGTTTGACAACTATTTATGTACCCACAAATGTTTATTTTGGTTCTTTAAAAAATTCAACAGAACGTGGTGAAATTTTTGCCGTAATCATAAGAAAAAACAACAAAAAAACTATTAAAATATCTCATTATTTCAACTAGGCCTACTCACCACGACCAAAGTCTCAAAATCGATTCCTACAACAACCAGGACATTCCTAATGAATATTCATAAGAAATATCACCGATGTCAACAACCAAAGGCTTCTGATTCGTTGATTATATAAGATGTAATTATTTTCGCTAAATAAAAACAAATCGTTTCCGCCAGAGCCATATATATAAAGAGTTACGACATTGAAAATTAGAAGCCATTTTTGTGTCAAAGAATTCGCACGCTGAGGGCGCACGCGTCTCTTTTGTATAGCGTTTTCCTGTAGTTCCATGCATTATTTTTAGATTTTGTTGTCAATGAAATAACGCTTAGATTCCGTTTTTATTTTAGTAAATAATGTTATTAATGGTATTAATTTGGTAACATATATATATTGTGTCTATAATAACAAAAGAATAAATGCTAGGGCCTACATGCAAGTCAGGATACATCAAAGCATGAACCAGAAACAATACAAAAAACACACAAATTCACCCCTCTTTTTATACAGTATATGGCTCTCTGTATGTTTTTGACACAAAATTTCAGAGACTCGTTCATCATTTCATTTGTAATAATTTGCCTTTATTATTTTAATATTGTTCATACCTATTCAATATATTAACAAATATATCCACGACACTTTATTATTTTATTTAGTCATCAAACATGCATTATGAATTGAAAATATTACATAATTGTTAGTTATGGGATGTTTTGTTCCAAAATCAATCAATCGAACGTTATAATGTACTAGCGTACGCGCGCGCAATATTCTTTGACGCAAGTGGTTCTGTACGCTGTGCACGTCGATATTCCACCGTAAAATGTGCAATTACATTTTTTTTAATATAAGAAAAAGTTTAAAGTAATTTCTTGCTCCTATACTTTACATGCAGTAACGGAGACAAGTTTGACACAAATTGATCTGCATATCACGTGACTTAAATCCAATGTCGTAACTCTTTATATATTATGGCTCTGGTTTCCGCGTTTGTATAGCGCCCGCAATTTGGAAAATATTTCAGTTTTACCGACAGAGGGCTCACTACTTTACAGTTTATTTTTAATTTGGTTTTATCGAACTTCCGTTTTATCTGAGCATTATCTGTTTTAATCTAGTCTATCTTTATTTTTATACTCATATATTTTTATATTGTATGTTTAATTGTTTTAAGGATGCACCATTATTATGTGTGCCGCTGTTCAAAAAGCGTTTTCCAAATAAATTATTATTATTATTATTATATTATTATTACTTTATGTCGCTATGAAACAGCCGTGTATGACATGCTTGTAAAACGAATTGTAAATTCCAAAGCTTGCCGGGAAGCAATTTTTTTTTTCGTACATAAGTTGGGGACCCCCTTATGAAACGTCACAAAATAAACATGAATAATTCATCAGTTAAATTGTCTTGTTCCGTGTGCACCCAAGCGTATAGCAACAAGAAGTGATTACACAAGTGCGGTACGATTCTAGGCCTATCTCCGCTGTTGTTGCGGCGTGCGATTTCATAGAAGAATAGATTGTCGAAATAATCAGCCTTTAGTTTATGGTGTTTTTAATATAATAATATTACTAAAGAATTACGTGTTACAATTATAGTTTCTATTAATACTATTAGGCCTAATTATTAGTCTCTAAACCCATGTCTATTCTAGTAGTAGCTATGTGGGTGTGTGTGACGTGTGTGTGTGTTAGGTATGACCAAAGATAGTTACACTATCTTTGGTAATAGTTACACTATCTTTGGTATGACACAATCCGAGTAATAAGTCAGCAAAATTAAACAATAAACATTACACAAAAATACATTTTTTTATTCTCGTGGGTCAAATCTTCCCATCTCATGTGTTCATATACGCGCATTTTTAAAGTTCCTTTGAGTACATTGCATATTGTTTGATAATAAAATAGCAGAATTAAAAAAAATACAGTACACAAATTATACACATTCTTTATTATTGTGGGTCTAAGCTTTCTTTGGGCTATGTCCAATGAATTACTACTTAGTTTAATGTCTTGCCAAGCTGTCGATTAGCCTCGAATCGACACATTTTGTGTGAAAAAGAGTGCGCGAAGGCAATCACGTGAATTGACTTAGAATCCTAGGCCTACTGTAGAAAGTATCGTATCGCAGTTGTGTAATCACTTCTTGTTGCTATACGCTTGGGTGCACACGGAACAACAAATTTAACTGATGAATTATTCATGTTTATTTTGTGACGTTTCATGAGGGGTCCCCAACTTATGTACGAAAAAAAAAAATCGCTGCCGGGCAACCACCAATTCCACATGTTTCTCGAAAATTCGGAGTATTTCCATGAATTGAATTATAATGCCTTAGCAAATAGAGTAGGCCTACTTTAAACAACATCAACAACAACGACAACAACAAGACCACATTTTCTTCAATAAAGGCTAAGAAACCAGGCTTTGGCCTAGTCTAGCCTAGACCTGTTGTGATTGTATATTGAATGGAAATTACAGATTGAGAAATGTGTAATCGATCATGATGGATGGGGAAAATGCCTCCATTATTCATAAATCAACAATCACAATACTGTACCTACTTCGGTTTACTGGCACCAACTTCTCGCTTTTTTCGGACTGCCACAAACATGTGTCATTATTTAATTGTCTGTCGTATTACTGTTGGTCCAGACGTTTTATAGATTTGCTTTAACAACCATGGAGGTTTATACCTCCATGCTTTAACGTTGAGCAGTATAATATGACCTTATACATTCTGGGTAAAAGGCCAGCGATAACTTTTTAGTCGCGTGGAAGCGACTCTATAGTTCACTATGTCGGTCGGTCGGTCTGTCGGTCCGGTATCACTATGCGTTTTATCGCTTTCTGACGTTATTATGATGTCAGTTTAATCTAGCTAGGTCAATTTTTCACAGTATATTCCTTATGGCCAGGAATCGATGTGGTTATGTTTTCACGGTGCGCAATAAAAAATTACGTGGTCTACGCACGATTTAACGAAATCACGTTTGTAATTATATCTTCACAACCATGAATCACAATTAAATAAAATTTGGTACTCATAAATTTTCAATAGGGTTGGTGAAATCTGTCCATAATAGGTTACTTTTCTGTCCATAATAGGGGACTTTCTGTCCATAATAGGGACTAGAGGGCGCTGTTGTTTGTCCATAATAGGTAACTTTCATAATTGGCTGTCCAAAATAGGCGACTTTTTGTCCACAATAGCCGAGTTTATTGGAGTAGTGCGCCATCCACTGTGTTGTCCATAATAGGTGATTTTGTTGGCGTACTCTCGTACGTACGTGTAGTTTATTTCGCGAGTAAAAGTAATAGAATTATTAGGCCTAGTTAATACTAATTTGCTTTCTCTTCAGACTTTGAGGCTACGTCCCTAGGCCTAGCTAGTAGGAGGCCTAATTAGTATAATTATTTAAGTCTATCTAGCCTCTAGGGGCTAGGCCTAGGCTAGTCCTGTTTTAGTTAGGCTACCTCAGTCAGGCCTACTACTTCTACTACTAGCCTAGGCCTAGCTGGAGTCCATTTGTTATTGTCCACTAATGAAATGTGAGCAGTAGGAATACAAATGACATGGGCTCATATTAGGTAGATAGGTTTCCTGCTACAAACAACTAGGCCTATCCTCATTATCTGTTTTTTTTAATTATTTTAATATGAATATTTTACAGACTACTCGTAACTATACTGCCTAACTGCAGGTCAGGTCTGGCGTACTAGTCACTATTCAGTCTTTTACTAATACCACTACCACCACCGCCCACTACTATACTTTGAAGACCGAAATCAGCTACTACTAGCCTAGTCTACTAGACCTATTGGTAGTTTGTCTTCAAATGACAGACATCTAGATTGCTAGATTGACCTATTATCATTTTTGTTTTTTTTTATTATTTTTTGAATGAATGAGTCTTATCCAGACAGCTCGGACAGTTAGTAGGTTGGCAGTATAGTAGAGCCAGAGCTATTGTTACTGTATGTTATTAATTATGTCATCTATTTAAATCTCAATTTTTCCCATATTTTTTGCATGTATTAAAGATTGTGTACAGTGTATCTTCTGATCAATGTTATAGTACAGTAGCATGGACATTAACTAGGGTAAGTAACAGATAGGCCCAACCTACAATTGAAGAAAAATACTTTACATATAACCCACTAGGCCTACATCTTTTAGGACATTTTTCAATATGACCAAGATACTGTAAAATCCCAAGAAGAAGCCTATTTAGAAAAAGTATTTGTTTGCAAAAGTAATCTTCGGAAAAGAAGGATACAATTTAGTCAAACATTTTCAGAGAGACAAACTGAATTTTATCAGTACCGTAGTAGAAAAACTGACAATACATGACAATTAATTTTTAACATTCTGATTTGAAATGTTCTATTCATTTGAATTGCTAAGAAATTAAAAGTAGATATTTTTTTTTCCCATTCATTATAAACATTACAATCACAGTACAAAGAATAGATAAATCCACTAACAAATTCATGCAGAAAATATTTCAAAATTTAATTGAATGTTATATTATTAAAGCATTCATTCAATAAAGCATTTGTCTTTAAAACATTTAATATCAGTTTTCATATAGTGAGTATGGTAATAATTGACAACTGGTATAAACTTAAATTTAGTAAAACAATCCTACATATCTTTTTTTAAATGCAATAAAATATTTAAACATAACTGTGTCCCACCATACAACATGAAAATTTGTCTCAGCATTACTAAGATTGAAGTTACTTGCATTATACAATACCTAAACATTATTATAGTATTTAAATGCTTCCTTTTTTTATTATAGACATACAGATGTTTGATATTCTGCTCATATACAGTATGCTGCTGAAATGAAAAAGTACATCACTTCAACATATTATTTTTGATCATAAACATCGATCAATAATTATAGTAATAAACATAATAATGGTGTATTTTAGTTATCCTTGCTATTTTTAAAGTTGTAGTTTAACCATGTTTTTACACTTTTAAAATTAATATAATTATTTTTTAAATGTGATTTAGATTTTGAAAAAAACTGTTCTGAATACAGAACAAAGGTGTTGATTGTACACTGCGTGTATGTAAACTTGATTTATTGTCGTATTTCTAATTATTATTAAACATTAAAATTGATTCATTTAATTAAACAATATAATAAATGGATGAGATGTGCTGCTGTTGATCCACTTTAGACAGGGATGGTTTGTCATTGAGCTATGTGGATCCAGCATTTTGAAATAGGGGAGGACCTAAAATGACGAAATGAAGTGCTGAACTGTGATGTCTTTTTCAATATTAAATTGATAAAGTGGATTTTTATTATTAACAAAACAAAATAAAGTCCAAAGAAAAAAAAATACAACAATTACATTGAAACACCAATGCATTAAAAATAACAGTTTACATTTTCATTATCTTAAAAAAATAAAACTTTATCAATATTATTATTAGAGTATTAAGGGGTATTTTTTATTTTTTTGTAAAAGAAAAGGTGGGTTGGGTGATTTATAGTATGGTAAGTTGCGTAATGTCTGTCCGTACTATCAAACCTAAAATGAAGTTCAAATTAAATTATTTGTTGCTGAATAAATTTCACATTTCATTATTATTAGTGGAAAATAACAAATGGACTAGAACTCGGCCTAGGCTAGTAGTATTAGTAGGCCTATAGAGGTAGCCTAACTAACAGGACTAGCCTAGGCCTAGGCTAGAAAGACTTAAATATTTATACTAATTAGGCCTCCTAGGTAGCCTCGAAGTCTGAACAGAAAGCAAATTAGTATTACTTCTACTCGCGAAATAAACTACACGTACGTACGAGAGTACGCCAACAAAATCACCTATTATGGACAACACAATGGATGGCGCACTACTCCAATAAACTCGCCTATTGTGGACAAAAAGTCACCTATTTTGAACAGCCAATTATGAAAGTCACCTATTATGGACAAACAACAGCGCCCTCTAGTCCCTATTATGGACAGAAAGTAACCTATTATGGACAGAAAAGTAACCTATTATGGACAGATTTCACCAACCCCACTCTAAATTTCAGGGCATAAATCATCATATGGCAATACAATTACGTGCGTAGCGCATGTAACGCATGCGTACGCGCGCTTAAAATTTTCAAAATTTATTTTCGATGAAATAAGAGTACGTTTCAGGCAATTTTAAGCGTTTACAAAATTGCCATGAGTGCGCATATTTTTGCGCGCGCACTGCGCGTTAAATGTTATTGCGCACTCTTTTTGCCCGATTTCTGTTTTCTTGACTTACTTTTCAACTCGAAATTACGTTATACGAGCACGTCAAAAGTGACGCACGTATAAATTAAAAAAATATAAATGTTTTTAAACATTTCAACATTTTTAAACATGTTCAGTAATTTCGGTCAGTATAGTTCACTATGTCGGTCGGTCGGTCGGTCTGTCTGTCTGTCTGTCGGTCTGTCTGTCTGTCGGTCTGTCGGTCTGTCTGTCGGTCCGGTATCACTATGCATTGTAGCACGCGACTTAATGGCTGTTGGCCTTGTTGGTTATAGTTGAAAAACAACACTGTGTGTGGTCGATGACCTAGCTCCTGGGATCACGGCCAACGGTTTTTTAAAGTAATCATTCAAAATCTAGAGTTTGTAAGTAAAAGACACCTTTCATCGCAATTTATATATTCAATGCTTCAATAGTAAGATTAGTATAATATAATGTCGAAGGAAGACGCCTTGTTGAAGATCCGAGAAATAGATGAAGAAGTGGCCAACATTTTAACAGGTTCGTGAATAATAATTATATTTTAATCTGCCAGCAGTCTAGGCCTAGCCTAGGCACCGGCCAAGGCCTCCTTCCTAGTTAGTAATACTGTAGGCCTAGAACTAGTAGGTCTAGCCTACTATGCCTGTACTGACAGGTGTATAGGTTTAGCTTAGCATTTTAGTTCCGACATTGACCATGGAGGTATAAAATACCTCCATGCATTGACAGAGGGGACAAATATTGTCGGACCTATTTCAGCTAGGTATAAGGCCTAATAATAGATAATATAATGTAACAGTTTTATTTTGTAATGTAGCCATGAAATATCTACGAAGGATTTGTTTTAAGGTAGATGTATGAATAACTAAGTCAAGTGTTTAATTATATTTTATTTGTTTTGTCATTATTTTAATTAAAGCCCTCATGTTTATATACACATATTCCAATGAGAAATATGACATTTAAAAACACTTCTTTATATTTAATTAATTGTACACACTAAGTGATCACATCGATATTGAAACTTAATGTTTTTAACTCTAAATTTAAAAAAAACATACTAAAAAAACAAACAAAAAACATACGTACTGCATAACTAAAATTGTTATATTAAATTTCTTTAAAAAAAAACTGTGTTATTTACAATATCATAAATTATTTTTTAGGTAATTGAAGAAGTTCGAAGGATAATAGGCAAAGAGGAATGAAAAAAAAAAGAAAGCTTTTTAAAAAAGTGCCTAGCAAATTTTTCCAAAGAAGTGAATAATATAGTTTATTTTGGTATTTTAAAGAGAAACACCAGTCCTCCATCTGGTAAGTACAGTGTATGTTTTTATACTTTTATCTATTCATAAATAGTTTTATAATGGACCAATGGTAGTGACTCGCTGCTTCTACATCAGCCTAAGTCTCACCACTCATGGGGTGACAGAGCATTCTCCGTTACTGCTCCTCGTCTGTGGAATGCTCTACCGAGCTCTATAAGATTTTGCAAAACTGTTGATACTTTTAAAAAATTATTAAAAACACATTTATTCATTAAGGCATATGGAAATCATGAGGTTTCTTAAAGTTGTTTAGACTTAGAATTGTTTTTTATACCTTTTCCTGGCCAGCATTATCTTTGGGGTGCCTCTGTCTTGGTTGTTGTCTCTGAGCACCCGGTCGTCTGTGGCAAGGCAAATGTGTATCCTGCTCCTTTGTTTGGTCACCTAGGTAGGGGTTCGGGACCGCGACAGAATGACAACGGATGGGGACCCTACAAAGAAATTGCATTTTATTTGTCAGGAATTTGTATGATTTATTTCTTTTTTATTTTTAAATGCGCCTTGAGCACTCTGGAGTGGTATGTGCGCTATAAAAATCTTATTATTATTATTATTATTATTATTCCTCAAACTTTGTTTACTCGACAGACGACCATACTTGGCAGTAGCAGCTACCTATGTATGGTACCAATCGAGTTTTTTAGGGGCTATAGCAATTACCTTTATATATTTACTGTATATTGTACTTACTATCTTTTCTTATCTTTCCAGATGGAATATTGACTTGTTGTGGCAAGAAACGCAAGGAATTAACTGATTTTACAGCATTATCAAATAAAACACTGTACTGTAACAATTATATATCTATATACTGTAATTTTATATTTATTTAATTTCTTGCTGAATGAAAATATATGAATTAAATGTACACTTGTATCAATGCTATTTTTTATATTACACACATAGTCAACCATTTTAAAACATAACGGGTAATGCAGCATTGGCCTATTTTTGTTCACCCTTTATTTATTTATTATTAATTTTGAAATTTGTTTTCACTTCTTAAAATCCATCGAAAAAAACACCACAGTGTATAAGCATAGGCGTTTGTCACCGGCGTTTGTCACCGGCGTTTTTTTCGCGGTGCAGTCGCGGCGCCTATGCTTATTATAGTTATACACTCTTTTTTTTTCGATGTATTTTAAACAGTGACAAACATTTTTTCTTATTTTTTTAAATTACGCAGTTATGTAGGCTAATAATTTAAGAACATTTTACAGTAAAAATTTTGTCCATACGACTGTCCGTTGAGGAGTTGCGAATTTTTAAGTAACTTTTACGCTTCGTTGCACGGCATTGTTTGTCACATCGATCGAACGAAGATGTCTTCCGTTTCGTGAAAAATCTATCATTACAAAAAAATTTCTGAAATTTGTCTGTCCAGCGTCAGCGTGTGACTCACTGATATGACCCTTTGCCAATATATATATATAGTTATGCCTATGTATGCCTAACATGCATGTTAGGTGGAAGGCCAAACTGTTCGAATTCCCTGGCCCGACGAGCGTCTCTAGTAGTAGGCCTAGAGTACAGTACAGAGTAGGCCTAGCCTAACCAATCGTCTGCTGCGTGCGGCCTTTGCAATGGTGGTAGACGTGGGCCATCATCGAACGGTCTTAAAATGTTAGGATTTACTGGTAGTAACTCCTCTTCTAGGTCTATATCCGCTACAAAATATTCCTCTTCACTATCCTTTCCAAAATGATTATAAAAATAAGCACTCCTCCGTCGATCATGGAAAAAAAATGGCGTCGGGGTTTCTCTGTGTAGAGAGCGATGATCGTCCGCCGTGTGTAATTGATATTTTCACACATGCGCACTGTATCTACGTTTCTCCAGCTTCCCGATGCAAAACGCTAGTAAATTTACAGAAGATTGCCGTAAGAACAGATTTTAAAACTCATTTTAAAAATTAATCGGTTGACAAAAAAAAAATATTTGTATCCGAAAATATTAAAAACATATTCATAAACAAAAATGCAAAGCAGATAAGCCAACGCTGTAATAGTATAGAGCCAATCTGCAAAAGACTGTAAATTACCCAATTCTCCTAATGCAAATTTTTCTTTTAGTGACGTCACAAAAAGATTTTTTGTCACCGATTAGAGGGGGTCCCAGACGTCCATAACATTTAGCATAAAGGTGACTGACATGTTTCTATGCGTATTTTCCGATAATGAAACTAACTCATTTTTTTTTAACATCATTTCATATCCATTTTAATTGTATGATTGTTATTATAAACACTGATACGGAATAAAAGCATCAATCAGGATTGAGCACCGTTTTGCGTATTGTCTTCTTAAATAGTAATATTAAAAATTTAGACCCTAATAATTTAACTAAAAATAAGAATAATAGATACAGACAGGCCTGTCTTTGGGATCGGTATAAACAGGGCAAAGTTTGTGATTAAAAAGTTCAAATGCATATTCCACCAACCCTTATGTCTTATAATGTAAAATTATTCTTACCACCGTTCTAATATTGCGTCATGTTTTTGTGTTTACCGCCCCAGATAAAGGACTCTAAAACCACACCGTACCTAATTAGTTGATGATTGGATCGTTATAGAACGATCGCTTGTATCACGCATGCGTAGAAAGGAAGAAACATTTGTATAATTAAAAGATGATTTAAGTTAGTTGCAGCAAGTCATACGATAGGCGAAAGGTCGTCACTAGAAGGGTGATAGACAGCCATAATGTATAGTAATTTTAGCTATAAAATGCAGTAAATGTATATGAATAAGGGAAGCTAAATATCCTGCCAAAGAAGTGAGTCTAATTATGTTAGTTAGTAGAGTCGTAAGTGTGATTTTATTAAGCCGAGCTAGTAGGCTAGCCTCGATCATATTTCATAAGCTACAGCGCGAGTAGGCTCATACTGCTGTGATTAACGCTTTGTTGTGCGTTGACGATTAGATATGCGGCGTCGCATGTATTATGGAGCGACAATTATGTAAGTTAATTGTTTGATTGACGCTGAGGGCGTTTATAGTTTGTTTGTTGCATGATTCGCTAGAGTTGAGGGCGTACGTTAAAATTGTTATTATTGTTGTTCTGAATACATTTTGTATGGATTATTTCTGTTTACTTACAGATTGAATAAATACACAAAGCTTATAAAAGGCTTTATATACAATTAGCAGGAGTTGTTGTTTTCTTACGTAATGCGAATCGCGAACCGCTTACGGGAAGTTCTGCTGATAGAGGGCCAAAATCACATATTAAGGCTATGCACGATAAGGACGCGGTAGTTATAGCACTGTATCGATTGCCTAGATACGGATGATGAGTTTTTAACAATGACAGTATGTTACATGATAATATTATGGAAAACAAATCCATGATGTGCACATATTAATTTCGGTAGGCTGATTATTCAAAAAAGGTAGTAAAATAACAAACACATCTAAAACGTGTGGTCGTTTTCCCAATATTTTGTCACACTGTCCATTGGGCTCTTAAAAAGCTAGAATCACCCATTTTATAATATTATAGTTAGTGTTGATTATTATTATGTGGGTAGGGCGTTAGATCAATGTTGTTGTATAAGCAGCTGTTACCAAAAAACCGTAATGTAATAGTTATAGAATGGATCGATTGCCCAGAACTTATGAGTAGATTACAACAATGAAGTAAAAGGTTTTTTCATAAGATAATATTATGAGCAACAATACAAATTGTTTTGTTGCTCATATTTATATTATAGAATCTTTAATGTTTGCGTCCGTTTGAGCATGCGGGAAACTTGTCCAGTTATCAGCATAAATACAACCAAAGTTGTTTTGCTTTAAAAACTATGAATTATACCAAGACTGCGGAGAATACAAACTGATGTATGTTCTGAATGAAAGATTGTAGTCAATAGAAGAAAAAAAAACCGTTTTTGTATAAGGCATCTTTTTTTTGTAGTTAAGAAGTGTTAAAGAAGTTCAACATTGTAATAATCGTAAATAAAGAATATCATATTCTTAAACTTGTCAAATGTTATGTTTTTAAATAGAAAATAAAAAGCGACTTTGAAAATGAATTCAATACATGTTTTGCCTTTTTAAAAAATAGACATATTTTAACTTATCTTTCAAAAATTAACTGTAGTTCATTACAAATTGACTGATTTGCAATAAGAAGAGCAAAGTAAAAACCGGAGAAAGAAAACTATTAGATTGAAATAGATTGAAATGAGACAACCATTTTTTTGTTGACATTGAAACGTTCACAGTGAGACTCCTGACAGGAATGGAATGATGTCCTATAAAAAGAGCTGTTCGTGTAAGAATTCTATAGGCTAACTTGCTCTTCGGTCTGGAACCATGTTCGGGTAAGCCCGATTCGCCATGTTTGTCGGATAAAGGAGTGTTTGTATGCACAATAAGCAATAAGCATGTGAAAAGACATTGCATTGTGGCATCCACTACCTAACGAAGGGGCAGGTTCAATTTCGAAAAAAAACAGAACGTTATGTTAAGGCCACCCATTCCTTTTCTTAAATCCGTTACAGACAATTAAAGCTTAAAACACACCCAACATGATCATATTCATTCATTCTTTATTTATAGCTTTTAAAAAAATAATCAATAACAGGTTTTGTCATAAAATACTGAGCAACAATAAAACAATGTGAACAGATTACTTTCGCTAGGCTAATTGTGTTAATCGTTCAACAATAGTTAGTAGAACAACAATTATCTAGATTTTAATTGGTGAACATCGCCGTTTTGTCAATATGTTGTCACCGTGCTTTTGAGTATTTGTTGAAAGCGTGAAAGAATCGAAATAATAGGTTTTGTCATAAGATAATATTATGAGCAACAATAATATAATGTGAATGTATTACTTTCGCTAGGCTTATTATATGTTCATCGTTCAACACTGTAGTAACAATATCTAGATTTTAATTGTTGCACAAAAACGACGTGGCTCTCTTGTCACCATGCTTTTGAATAATTGTTGAAAGCGTGAAAGAATCGTTCAAACACTTGTATCAGGGTAACAATTGAAAACCAAACAGGTGGTAGTTCACAACGATGCATTTATAATTTCCACTGCATCCAGCCTTCAGTAACCACAACATATACAATTTTATTATTTTTTGTTTAAAAAATATACATACATTTTTTAAGAAGTGTGTACATTTGCTATTAAGTTGTATAGCAACAATGATTCTAATCTGCGCTTTAAGTTGTATTCATTTATTTATTTCATTTATTTTTTACCCATAAATATAAATTATAAACGTTGTAACATACAAATAATAATAATAATGATATCAATAATTTCTCTCAAATATACAGTATAATTCTCTGAAATATATAAATAAATATCCTAAACAAACAAATAGTATGTTTTCATTTCTTTTTTTAATTAGTTAATACCCAATACGCTGTCATGACTGTAACAATCCTATACCGTAGTAGTAATTTCGCAAATACTCGACTTTTAAATTTTGAATAAACATCAAAAAATGTACTTGGACATCGTACACTACGATTGTGGCCTAAAGTTTACTCTCCCAGCTGTATAAATATTTTGTAAAACGGGTAGAAATAGTTCTAAATATTTATATCTACATCATCAAATTAAGCTATATTGTATCGCCACATTTTTCCTGATACGAATATATTGGAAAACACATTATTATTTAGCAACAAGTTAAAATATAAAATAATAATTAATGCTGATAGATTCATTAATTCACTTTCACTAAAACCAATAGAACTAACTCCAATTAACGAGATGCAAGCCATGATTCAACGTTTCTGAAAGTCTTTCTATAGTTTATTCATGAATATTATCTTTAGTTTCTTTGACGTATTAAATCGTCAGGTTCTTGTGTTTCTAAATTGTGGTGGTAGTATATAGGACTTTGTATACGCACGTGGTTATATGTGCAATCATGTGGCAATGAGCGAGAGTCACTTTCTTGGACAATACGGTATGTTAAGCTCGACACTACATTATATTATAATAATATTTCAAAAACGAACCTTATTTACAAACATAGGCTTAGATACTTTTTATTTGCACATCTTTGTCTTTTCATACTTATGTAACTTCATTATTATTAACAGGATTATTTATTTTGATATACTATTACAGGCGTATGCTATTTCTAGGTATTAAATAGAAACGGCGTATTATGGTTCTACAGTTGAAACTCCAGAAAACCACCCTCGGCACCGGGAAAGTGTGGCCGCTTACGGGAGGTGAACCGCTTACGGGAAGTTCTGCCGATAGAGGCCAAAATTACATATTATGGCAATGCACGATATTTTTCGGCGTTTTTAGTCGCGTACAACGCGACTCTACAGCTCACTATGTTGTCGGTCGGTCGGTTGGTCGGTAAACACTAACTTGAGCACACGACTGCAGCCATGTATATAACGCAACGAGCATCTCATTTCATTTTATTGTTTATGATCAGATGGTTTAGTAATATTTATGATTTTTAGACAAATGTTAAAAGCATTTATCATATGAAAATGGTTCTGTCTGTCTGACAATTCGGTCGGGGAAGCTCGAACCATGGTCGGGTAAGCCCGAATCACAGTTAGGTAAAATTCGCCATGTTTTTCGGATAAGAGTGTTTGTATGCACAATAAGTTTAAGCATGTTAAAAGATACTGTAGAGTCGAAAAAACAAAACAACGGATCAGAACGTTATGTTAAGGTTATCTATAAATTTGTTTCACGCTTCTCTTCTGTTACTTCTGCAATGTCTACTAACATTTCTACATCTGTACATGATGCATCTTTAGGCTCGTACGAAATATAACCCCTGGCTTTGAGTTGATTGAATAGATCGTGCCCTGTGATCTTTGGTTTGCTTAATAAATCTCCAGCACAGTGGCCATATAGTAGAAGTCTCAGCCAAAACAATTTTTCTCCTGTATATATTTCACTTATATCTGCAAGTAATCCTGGAAATTCTGGATCAAATGACATTTTCTAGAATAACGAAAACAAATTGAAAATGTATTGTACTGCAATTAATAACACGGGGCTTTTGTGCATTATTTTACCAATAGATTAGATAGATTTATAATTATAATGTATGTATAATGTTTGAAATGGGGGTTCTTTGAACTTATTTGACCTCTATCCACACTCATGTTTCTCGTAATCTAACTTATAATTAATCTATGTTTTATTTGAATGTACAACTGTATTATTTGATGTGTGTGGACAATTTAATAAAACAAACAAACAAATAAAACTATCATAAAAATAGAACGCATCACATCTGCCCTACTGCTTGTGAAGTTTTACCTACGTTGTAAACATGTTATAATGTGTAAGCATTGTAGTCCCTTCGATGAATAAACAATAATTACATAAATTATTTATAAAAGTTTAATCCCATGCATTGGTTTATATTATAGTACTGCAAATTGTGTTTTTAACAACCGTATGATACACTTTAGGCCTAAATGTTTAGACGTCCCCACGCCTAAGTTTTAGCCTAAGCGTCCGTGGTGAGGTAATTATTAGGTTGGATATAACCGCATGTAGTTAGACTTAAATTCAGATTGATTACACAAAGGTAAAAATACAGATAATCCTAATATAGAATTAATAATTTAAAGGTTTACACACAATGCTTACGGTAAATTTAATACTGTCTCACAATCTCAATCCACCGACTTTGTTCAGGATACATACTTAAACCATACAGTATCGTGTTTTGTGTACTAAAATGGCGTGTCTACTACCCAGAATCCTCATGAATTGAAAATAGAATGATGTATTGTCATGATCAACTTCCGTTAAATTCAATTGGAAATTCCAATATGATAAATATAGGCAACTGCTTCGGACTAAAGACTGTTTATTATTATTATTATTATTAGTGTTATTATTATTATTATTTGTACAGACAATTGTTGGATTATTGCTCTACAACTGGAACGATGTTACATCGGCGTCTAATCAAACTATATTCTTAGCACATATACAGCATCATGCTCTATGTTATTTATTCTGTTAAATATAAAAGTGTTGAGGCTTTAATTTTTCCTTCCGTGCGTTTAACGATGCTTCTATACCAGTCTTTCTTCGACATGGGCTAGTTTAATAATACTAGTCTTAAAATAGAATCAAAATCATGTGAAGTTAAACAATCTACACACATTTTTTTTAAGTAGATGATCATGATCATCAATAATGTGTCAAACATGAGTTGGTGGGATTGTAGTTTTGAAGAACTAAAAGAAAGTGTCAAAAGTACGTTTTCAAGTTTCAAGTTTCAAGTTTCAATTTATTTAATTAGCAATAAAGATTTCACCATTGAAACTGTCATGTCAGAAAAAGTACATAATACATAATATTATTGCCTCACGCACAGAAGAAAAAATGTCAAAATTAGTATTCCGCAATGAAAGAAGATATCGCAAAAAATGAAAGTGTGAAATAAAATAAAACAAAAACAAATTGCAAAAACCAAACCAACCAAATGAAAAGCAGTACGGTAGTACGCTAGTTCATTGCTTGGCCGTACTCTAAGTAAGTATAGGCCAACATTTAGTGGGTAGTGGTCACCTCGTACCTAAACCAACTCGTACCAATTACATTTGTTGTGAAGCTGGTAAAGTAAATGTGCGAGGCCGTTTAAATTAGTTTCGGACTTTTTTTAATAGTGTTAACCCCTCTAATTGGTTGCGGTGCTCTTTAATTGTGCAACCCTTTTGAACTTCGGGCTCTTTGGGTTTTTTTTTCTTCTTTTTAGTCGCGGGGACGCGACTCTATAGTTCACTATGTCGGTCGGTCGGTCGGTCTGTCTGTCGGTCGGGTATCACTATGCGTTTTATCGCTTTCTGACCTTATCTTGATATCAGTTTAATCTAGCTAAGTCAATTTTTCACAGTATATTTCTTATGGCCAGGAATCGATGTGGTTATGTTTTCACGGTGCGCAATAAAAAATTACGCGGTCTACGCACGATTTAACGAAATCACGTTTGTAATCATATTTTCACAACCATGAATCACAATTAAATAAAATTTGGTACTCATAAATCTCAGGGCAAAAATCATCATATGGCAATACAATTACGTGCGTAGCGCATGTAACGCATGCGTACGCGCGCTTACAATTTTCAAAAATTTATTTTTGATGAAATAAGAGTACGTTTCAGGTAATTTTAAGCGTTTACAAAATTGCCAGGAGAGCGCAGATTTTGAATTTTGTTGCGCACTCTTTTTGCCCGATTTCTGTTTTCTTGACTTATTTTTCAACTCGAAATTACGTTATACGAGCACTTCAAAATGTTTTTAAACATTTCAACATTTTTAAACATGTTCAGTAATTTCGGTCAGTTGGTAGGTTGGTCGGTCGGTCGGTAAACACTAATGAGCACGCGACTGCAGCCATCTATATTGCCTTGTTTCTTCTCGTTTATATCCTGCTTTACAGTTACGAGTCACTACAACATCATAAGCCAGGTGCCTCTAAAAAATACTTGTTTTGTTATTAATATTTGGTGTTACGAGAGATTATATTTATGACAGTAGCAAATGGAAGCAAAAAGAAAGACAACAAAAAAATACAAATGCAACAAAGCCTATATGTATTACTATATTTTATTAATAATAATTATTAAGTAATACACATATAGACTAATCTACTTCAAAATAATATGGTGTCACAGGTCTACATGGAAAACGTTTAACTTTAAGTTAATATAATTGAATAAAAACATAACGCTGCAAAAAATTAGGCCCTAAATGAAACTGCTAATAATAAAAAAAGAAACAAAGTCTGTTTCTATATTTATAAAATCTAGTATAGATCAAAACAGAATATACTGTTGAGAATATGACACTATTTAGCTATAATACGTTTAATAAACTTAGGAGAAACTTTAAACAAATAGCTTAATCCACATCGTACCAGTACACCTTGCCAAGAAACAACTATTGTAATTAACTTAATATACAATGCAAGTACACCAAACTCAATCTACTATCAAAATCACAAGTTGCAATTATCTAAGCATACTTAGACACTAATTGTTTTACGTATTAAAAAAATACAAATTTTTCAAATTTAATTTAAAAGAATTTACATTATATTCAAACTATTAAAATTGAGGTATAGTTTAATAACCAACATTACGATCGATTTATCGGCAATAAGGTAATAATATGGTTTCTTTGATCTGTATTCTAATGATTGGTTGAAATCAATTGGTTCTTTCAATGTTGTTATTGTACTAAATTGATACCTTAAATATTTGTAATATATCTACCAGTTTGAGCAGCAGTTTTAACGTTTTCTAAAATTTCTTGAAATTACCATATTTGTCAACAGTTAGCTTTGTAGGCATTGAAAATGGTTTCATTAGTTTTGTACATAATTAAGTCACATTTGATGCCTGCATGTATGTCTATCATTGCATTAAGTCACATTTGATGCCTGCATGTATGTCTATCATTGCATTAAGTCACATTTGATGCCTGCATGTATGTCTATCATTGCATTAAGGCACATTTGATGCCTGCATGTATGTCTATCATTGCATTAAGTCACATTTGATGCCTGCATGTATGTCTATCATTGCATTAAGTCACATTTGATGCCTGCATGTATGTCTATCACTGCATTAAGTCACATTTGATGCCTGCATGTATGTCTATCATTGCATTAAGTCACATTTGATGCCTGCATGTATGTCTATCATTGCATTAAGTCACATTTGATGCCTGCATGTATGTCTATCATTGCATTAAGTCACATTTGATGCCTGCATGTATGTCTATCATTGCATTAAGTCACATTTGATGCCTGCATGTATGTCTATCATTGCATTAAGTCACATTGGATGCCTGCATGTATGTCTATCATTGCATTAAGTCACAATTGATGCCTGCATGTATATCTATCATTGCATTAAGTCACATTTGATGCCTGCATGTATGTCTATCATTGCATTAAGTCACATTTGATGCCTGCATGTATGTTTATTATTGCATTAAGTCACATTTGATGCCTGCATGTATGTTTATCATAGCTGATCGTCGGTGCCAACCCAGACCATCACATTTGATACTGAAAAAGAAAAAAAACCGGAGAATATACACTTTTATCCATATATATTACTATATAATGGGTCTTTAAATATATGTTTTAGATTGTTTTTGTTTGCATCCAAAGGGACAAAAAAACATGTAATTTATTTATTTAAAAAAGCAATATAAGATTTACTAAATAATAACTTATTTTATTTGTTTAAATATCGTCATTGTTAACGTTGAAAGTGAGAACGAAGTAAAATGTAATAGAGAAAACGAAAAATGATAAATGATATGAAATTGTTGGTAACTGGTATATAAACTAGTATCTCTTTATTCTTTACTTAGGTCCTACAAATTTCCATCAGCAGCAGTAAATTATGCATTGTTATTGTTCTTTATTACAAAACATGACATGTACATTTCCTATTAAATGTAGTAATACTAAGATAATTTAATAAACCAAATAAAATTACTCCTTACTTTTTCCAGCTCTTCAATATTCCTAATCAAGGTGTTGATATTTTCCTCATACCTTATTGTTTTTGAAAAATCAATATAAAATCTACCCGCAATCACTTGCTGAATTTGTGAATCTTTTTTCGGTTTATATGACTCCATTTTCAAAGGAATTAACTTTTTGTCGTACTCCAAAACTTTGTCACATTCTGAAAAAAAAATGATAAACACATCAACATGAAATACATTGACAATTGTTATTTCTATGAATTTTCTTTATCTTTCAATTCATTGAAAACCCTATTTTTAGTCAGTTATACAAACAATTAAAATGTCTGTAGTAGAGAACGTGTGTATTACTCTGCTACCTGTAATAAGTGCGTATTTACCGAATTTGCAGAATTCGCTTTCTTCGTAGGCTTTCGAAGTACACAATAGAACTATGCTTGAGTCGCTTATAGTGTAATATAATGTTTTGTTTTTGAGGTACTAATGAAAGACTCTTACTCGCTTAACTGTCGTAACACATATATTGTTTATTCAGTATAATACTTCAGTACAATAATGATTCGGTACAATATACTACAGTATTAGGATAAGGATACAGAGGATCAGTGATGCTGTCGGTGAGGTGTGAAGTGTGTAGGTCCCGTGTAGGTCTGCTTCTGGAGAAGTGACTGTGAGGTGTAGATGTTCTTCTGAAGAAGTGGCTGTGAGGTGTAGATGTTCCGTGAAGTGGCTGTAAGGTGTAGATGTTCTTCTGAAGAAGTGGCTGTGAGGTGTGTCTGGGCCCTTCTGAAACTTGGGAGTATATTAGCCCTCGGTTCATTTGCATATGTCACTACGTAATCTGTGAGGGTAACGATTGGTCCTAAGTTGATCCAGGGGTGTTTAAGTGGGAGTGATTAACGGTATAATAAGGTATTTCTATGATGGATGACACTGTCAAATCTGTACTTAAATAGTATCAATCTCTCCTGATTTAACGGTGGGAAAAGTCACAAAATTAAGCTAAGTGTTTTCTTTAGGGATTCTATTATAAACTAAATGGTCATTAAAAACATCTGGACAAACTCTCCTCTGGACTTTCTGGGTCAAGTTTGTGAACCTATTTGAATTCCGATACAAAGGTCAATTTCTTAAATATAAAAGTATATCGTTATATTACAATAGCTTTATCTAGAGTTGTAGACATACGTCCAAACATTTTCCTTTTATCAATCCAGATTGTATGTGTATCTTCCAACCTCTTCTTTAAGCTATTAAAAATTAATCCGACAGTCCTAAAAGTGAAAATCTCCGTTAAAGATGTATTATTCCTCAAAAACATGAAAAACAAAGATTAATAAAACCACACTTTGAATAGGCCATGTTGTAGTTTTAACAAAGTTAATCATTTCATCGAAAAAAAATAATGTTTTCACTTATAAAATCATAAAACAAAACGCTTAAATATAATCAAAAGCCCATTGTCTGGAATACCGTACACATGGCGATCCAATTTTTGGTCAAAGTAAATAAGTATATGTGAAATTAAAATGGAATATTCAACAAACAAATTTTAAAATATTATATTGTCAGGGAAAAATATATCTTTAAGTTTATCTGTAGCAATTAATCATGGAATAAAAAACATAGAGAGTTTAAAGGTATGGTATTTTCCTCAAACATCTTATTTTTATAGATTGAAAGTGCTAGAATTATTATCTATTGATTGTTTAAATAACATATACTTTTAATAGGATTTAAGGCATTGAAAGGTTACTTCCCTCATTCTTTCAATGAGTATTTTAAACTAGTGAAAGTTGGCTTTTACGTTGGAATTCGAAAGGCAATACTTTTCATAATTCTGTATTATTATTATTATGAATTATTAAAGTTTCACAAACAATTTAAATATTTAAGGCTGCTCTAACAAAACACTATTTATTTCATGTTATGTATTTATTTGTATTACAATTGTTTAATTTTCTTGTATACGGTTTTATCTTAACTGATTGTACAATATAGAGTGAGTGCATAATCTGTTTGAGCTTTTCTCACTCATGGTTATTTTTTCATTGGTGACTGAATAAATATTATTATCATTATTATCGTCATCGTCATCATCATCATTATTATTATTATTAAATGTGTTGGAATATTAGAAAAGAAATGTCGATAAATTCAGTGGCTTATTTAAAAACAATCAGCAGTATCAACTGCTAATAATAATTGTATGTTTGGACAATTATAATTTAATTATATTAACAAAATGTACTTGCCTCCTCTGTTTGTGACTGTAGCTAATCATTATTTGGTTCTGAAACAAAAAAAAACTCGTATTATGAAACTTGTAATTTCAATAATATTAATACATTTTTTGTTATAAAATATTATCTATTTATACCTTTTGTTTTGTTTCCAACTTTTCAGGCTGTTTGTCGTTTTTATTTTCTGAAATCAAAAATATTTGCATAAATGCATTCCATTAAACCACCAGATGCAAACAAAAAACTGCATTCTAACCATGGATGTGAAATATTCTACGTATACTTTAATGCCTTATTTGGCATAATTGGAAGTTTTATAATGGTTGTATTGTTTATTCTTGCAAAGCAAAAAATAGTCACATTGTTAATAGGCAAAATATCGTACCTTTGCTTTTGCAATTAATAACAATATAATAATAATAACTATAATAGGCAGTCAACATCTCAAGCCCTTGAAGTCATCATACGATTTAAGAGCACAGTAGGCCTAAGCTGAATAGTGTTTTCAGTTTTACTCCCATAATAAGTGCATATCTGTAAACCATGTATTAGTTGATATTTTCAATAAAAGAATGTGCACTATGCACTTAAATAAGAAAATACCTTGATAGCGATAATAATACTACTAGATCATGGCCCTACTACTAATACCATGGATTATTGAATTATTCATTGTTCCATGTAATAACAGAAACCATCAAATCGATCGACTAGTTTATATTTTACATGTGTTACCTGTTTTCTTCTTTTTGTTACGTATTCTTTTTGTAGTTGAGGCTATATTAAAAAAACAATAACATTTATAATGTAATAATGCAGAACGCACAGCGCGAGAGCGTAACAACAACATGTGTTCTATGTGAAAGACCGTAACTAAGCAAACGAGACCCCCTTAACAACAAGTGTTCTATGTTGAGTGACGATGAAATAACTAAATTACATGATGATGCAGATTAAAAAAACAACAACAAAATCAAATATGCGGTCAGTAGGCTATAAAGGTAAAATACCTTCTTTTGATGTTATAAAGACAATAGATATCCTAGCCTAGGCCTACTGCGTCTTTTCAAACATGTAGGCCTTTCAATCTGAATAAAATGAAAAGAATCTACTACTAGATGTATTTATAACATAAATAATGAATGTTTTTCATATTCTTGTGATTGTACAAATAATTTAATGAGGTGAAATATCAAATTCTTTTTTTTCACTTGGGCTTTTCCTCATGAAAATAGAATGTCATCTTTCACCTCATGAATTTATTTGTACCATCACACTCATAAACATTCATTATTTGTATAATAACATGCGTTCTCTCCTTCATCAGATTCTTCTGAATTGTCTGCCATCTTTCTTTTACGAGTTCCTTTTGAGGTGAGTGCTATAAGAAAGAAATTTAACAGTGGTAATAGCCTATCAAATGTATAGTCTACCAGGGTTTTGTTTAATGTATCGTTATGGTATAGTAATATTAATTTATGGAATACCAATATTTACCTCTTTTCCCCTTCATTTTTGGAGTATAAACTTCGTTGCTATCATCAGAGTACTCTGATGCAAATAAGATCACAATTTAACAGTAATTAAAATGTAATTTCATTAACCTAATGTGTTTTTTAAATGTTTGATAATTAAAACTGAAACCAAAAACAGACTTGATAATAAATTTAATAGCAAAAACTGTTTTTGTGTTCCTGTAGTAACACAATAATATTATTAATAATAATAATTAAAGTAGACGTTTTATTTTTGTTAAAGTTTTAACCTGAGTTCTCTTCTTCGTCAGATTCTACTGATGTAAGTGTTGCCTTCGCTCTTGTAGAGGTTTTTGAAGCAGGTGCTATAATAAAGACAATGTAATAATGCAATAAAATCAAATATGCGGTCAGTAGGCTATAAAGGTAAAATATCTTCTTTAGATGTTATAAAGACAATAAGTATCCTAGCCTAGGCCTACTGTGTCTTTTCAAGCATGTATGCCTTTCAATCTGAATAAAATGAAAATAATAACAATAATTAAAGTAGACTTTTTATTTTCGTTAAAGTTTTAACCTGAGTTCTCTTCTTCGTCAGATTCTACTGATGTAAGTATTGCCTTCCCTCTTGTAGAGGTTTTTGAAGCAGGTGCTATAATAAAGACAATGTAATAATGCAATAAAATCAAATATGCGGTCAGTAGGCTATGATTTATTTTTACTGTAGGTATACGTTAGTATAAAACAGAAATACTCAAATTACATAAATTTCATTATTATTAAATATTATCTGTTCAATTCCCAATAAAGTATACGTTGTAAATACAGAAATAAAAAGACATCGAATTTGAATTATTGACAATACTTGAGTTATTAAAATAGCAAAACATACCTTTAAGACCACTTTCCTTCAGCTCTTCAATAATTTCGTCAAAGTTGTCTTCATCTATTACACCTCTGCATTTTTCAAGATCAAATAGCATATCCCAGCGGTCCGAATATATTGTTTCATAGGATTATTAAATAGTCCGTTGATTTTATGAACGTCCTCGTCCGATAGGGTAGAGAAAAATTTCAGTAGTCTTTGTCGGTGCTGTGTAAACGATGAAACCTCTGCATTTGAAAACGATGGCAGCAGGTTTCCAAGCTCTCCTCTCAGTCCATCTTGATCGGTGGTGGTAATCGTGTCGTGCAGAATTATAAGATTATTCCGACTTAGTTTTCCAGCAGCATGTAATGCATTTAACAGTACTATTGTTCTGTTTTCTTTATTATTACTGTACGTTGCGGTATCCAATAAGTCAATGCACGTACATTTGAGTCTATTGAATAATCCCTCGTGACGGCGCTTGTCATACCAGGCTGAACATTTTACTTTTAACTTTCTATACTCGCCCTCTGATACACCTTATATTATATTCAGTATACAGTAGGCCCATGCTGTAGTTTAAAGGTCAATAACCACACTATTGGCCATTCTTGTACAAAATGTGCCATTAGACTGGATAGAAACACACATGTTTTAAACAATTTAAACAGAAAAAAAAATCAGAAGACCACAATTTTCAAAGTTATATTATTATTATATTATTATATTTGACTAATAGTTCAAAGGTCAATAGTTGTAGAATTGGCCATTTTTTCAAAAACATTTCATTATCATAAATATGAATGTATAGTTTCTGAACAATTCGAGCCCTATTTCGTGTCTCTCCGATTATTGGTTACTGAGATACGATACATCAAGGTCAAAGGTCAAAATGTCAGAAATAAGACTTGCATCCATTTTTTGAGAAAATATGTCATTAAAGTGAATATAAAAACATATATTTAAAACATTTTGAGACCAAAATTAATTATCTGTGACTAGTGGTTCTCGAGATATAGGGTAATTATAAAAAATGGCCGCCATTTTTAATTGAATTGAATTGTTTGAATTTCCTTCACTTTATTCCAAATCACAATTTTTTTTACTTAACAATTTTAAAACAAATGCAATAATATGAAAAGGAATAGGGCAACCACGAACAAACAAAAGCCTTACAACTGTGGCACCCTTTAAAAATATAAAACAAATTATTTTAATAGTATGCATGAAAGAATCGAAATTTACTAAAAACATTTTTTATAGTACTGCAAGATAATAAATATGAAACTATACTAACTTATATATATATATATATATATATATATATATATATATAATTAATAGCATTGTAAATAATAACAATAATAATACATAATGATGATTACTTTTTTTCTCTGCAAATAAGACAGTTTTCTTCTTAACACAAATACTTTATAAAATGATAACGTTCAATATAAGTACAATCTAACTTCTTCTTAAATAATGATATATTTCTACATTGTTTTAGATCATCCGATAGATTATTCCACACCTTAGACCCAGTATACGAGAAGCCTTGACGGCCAACATTTGTATGCTTCAGATCTATTACAAGATTATTTTTATTGCGCGTGTTATAATCATGATACGTCGAAGGTGTGGAAAAATCCATCGAATGACTCTGGTAATTTTCCATTTTTGTAGAGGAACATTAAATTTGCTACATTTTGTTCATATAGATCGAAGATGTTTAAGGTATTAGTTTTAATGAATAATGGAGAAGAGGGATGTAGGTAGTGGACTTTACATATTATTCGGAGGGCCTTTTTTTGTAAAAGGTGAATTCTATTTAAATTATTTATGCTACCAGTACCCCACACAGTAATGCCATATGTAATGATGGGAACGATAAGGGATTTATAAATAATGAGCAATATTTCGAATGGTAGTATGGTTTTTAAGAGATTCATAGCTCCAATAATGGCAGAAATTTTACTAGTGATTACATCAATATGCCGTAAGAAATTTATTTTGTTTGTTGTTTGATAAACTCTTTCAATAACGTCTTGATCAATAAAAATGTTTACATGAGATGTATCAATAGTACTATTTCTACCACTAAAAACCATACATTTGGTCTTTTTAGTATTTATGGTAAGTTTGTTTGCCTTAATCCACAAATTTAATTTTCTTAATTCATTATTCATAATATCAATAGCTTCGTTTACATTGTTCTGTTGTAAGAAAACACTTGTGTCATCGGCAAACAGTATTATTTGTGTACTGGTACACACTGATGGCATATCATTTACAAACATTAGGAATAATATCGAACCCAAGATTGATCCTTGAGGGACACCGTATTTTATCAACTTTTTGTCGGAATTTATTCCGTCAATAGTTACGAATTGTTCTCTTTCGCTTAGATAACTGCAGAACCATTTATGTACAATACCTCTGATCCCAAAATAGGGTATTTTTTTAGTAAGTATGTTGTGGTCGAATCAAAGGCCTTAGATAGGTCGAGAAAGACGCCATAAACAAACTGCTTATCGTCAATTGCCATTGAGGTCGGTTGAGGTCGTTGAGGAGAGAGCACCTATTTTAATCGAGCTCCGTTTTAGCAAAATTTTAACCTTTATATTTCAAGTTTTAACTTCGTCTTTTGGTGTCATTTTATCGAGTCCAGTGTCCTTTACCTTTCTTTAACAATCCAGAATGACTTGAAGCATCTCGAGACGTGGGAAAAGAAGTGGCTTATGTCTTTTAAGCCTGATAAATGTAGTATACTACGTTTTAGCACACGGAAACATGTCTTGGAATACTCATACCGGTTATCTGGACAAACTATACAGGCTCTTCATCAACATAAACATCTAGGAGTTACCTTATCTACTGACTTGAAGTGGAATCCTCATGTAGACAGGGTAGTTAACAAAGCCAATGGCATGCTGGGCTTTGTCCGTCGAAATCTGGGCAATGCCCCACGGAATGTCAAGATCCAAGCATACAAAGGCCTTATCCGTCCCCATGTTGAATATTGTAGCTCAGTGTGGGACCCTCACACAAATTGCAACATCAAAAAAGTCGAAGCTTTCCAAAGACGTGCAGCCAGATTTATCACAAACAATTACAGTAGAGAATCTTCTGTTTCTGCTATACTAAACGAAATCAACCTCCAACCACTTCAGCGCAGACGACAAGTAAATAGACTTATGATGCTGCACAAAATCGTCCCTAAAAAGATTGACCTGAAGCTTGAAGATCATATAGAATACAGTAAACGACCAAACTCAGCAAGATGTACAAGAAACAACAATCCACTTACAATTAAAGTTCCTATGGCTAAGACCAACAGATTCCAGAGCTCTTTCTTCCATAACACAGTTAGAGACTGGAATGCTCTCCCGTTCTCTACAACTTCGACCACTATCACTAAAACCTTCTCCAAACTAATTCATGACTAGCTTTCCCCTCCTCAACCTCTACTCACACATTGAGTGATACTCCAGTTGGAGTTTATCAATTATTCAATCAAGATCAAGATCAAGATGATATTTTCTCAATTGTCTGCAAGAGGGCGTGGTTTGTCGAGTGCCCTTTTCTAAAACCGTATTGTCTGTCGTTAAGGATTTTGTACTTATTTAGGAATGATAATGTTTGTTCATGAACAATTTGTTCATACACCTTTGACATACAAGATAGTATGGATATAGGCCTATAATTTCATATATCGTCTATAACGCCACACTCTTATATACCGGTATAGTTTTTGCCAATTTAAGTTTATTTGGAAAGACTCCTGTGCTGAGTGATAGATTGACTAAATACGAAACAGGTTTAGTTAATATATCAGCATTTTTATTTATGTATTTTGCCCCGATATCATCATGGCCTGGTGACTTGCTTGTGTTCAGGTCCGATAGGTATGTTTTGTATGATATGATTATTCATGTAATCTACTCGATTTACATGTGGGTAATTTTCATTTGCCTTTTCTGCCATTTCTTCACCAATATTATTAAAATAAGAATTCATTACTTCCGCTTTATTAGTGGGAGTTTCAAATGTTTCAGAACGATATGTCACTTTTGCTGGGATTTTCGATTTTTTATTTCTTCCCAGAATAGCATTTATAGCACTCCATATTTTTATCATGTCATTTTTTTGTTTTTCGAAGTCCTCTTTATAATAACTTATTTTTCTTTGTCTAATGATTGTTGTTAGTTTGTTTTTGTATTTTTTATATTTTGATTTATTAACACTAGAAGGATTCTTCTTATATTTGATATATAATTTTTTTTTAGTATTTAGAGACCGTTCTATACCATCAGTCATCCAGGGTGACCTTATTCTATCGGTTTTCAACCTAACCTCTTTTAACGGGAAACATCTATCAATTAATGTTGTAATTGTATTTGAGAATCGATTATATGATACATTTGCATCAGAGAAATTTAAGAAATTATCCCAATGTTGATTTTGTAACTCATTTCGAAATAATTAATTTTGTTCAGTCGAAAAGTTACGCTTAAAAACATATGTGCTTGTTTTACTTTCCGTATATTTTTGTGATTTATCAATGCTTATTACTGGACAATGATCAGATATATCACTAAACAAAATATTAGTTTCAATGTCATGAGTGTTTGGAGAGTTTGTATAAATGTTGTCTATTATTGTTGACGTTTCCTCAGTAATGCGCGTCGGTTATTTACTAGGGGTATAAATGATTCTGAGATCATAGAGTCGACATGCAAATTATTATTTTATTATGCAAATTAAGGGCTTAGATGGCCGAATTTCGCTGGGGATCCGCCATATTCGTAATCAGCGAGGTCGAAATATCCTAAATCAAGTGGATCCCAGCTTCTACCCAAAAATGCTTCTTACACCATATTTCAGAGGAAATAGAACTTGTCTATTTGTTCAGGATACAGACTTAAACCATAAAGTATCGTGTTTTGTGTTATAAAATGGCGTGTCTACTCAGAATCCTCATGAATTGAAAATAGAATGATGTATTGTCATGACCAACTTCCGTTTAATTCAATTGGAAATTCCAATATGACAGATATAGGCAACTGCTTCGAACAAAAGACTGCTACTATATTATTATAATTATTATTTGTACAGAAAAGTATAGGAATATTGCTCAACTGGAACGACCTTATATCGCAGGCGTCGTAAACTAAAAACCAACATATTTACTAATCAAACTATAATCTTAGCACATTATACATCATCATGCTTTATGTTATTAATTAACATTTTTAATATAAAAATGTTGAGGCTTTAATCGTTCCTTCTGTACGTTTAACGATGCTTCAATACTTGTTTTTCTTCGACATGCTATAGCTATGCAATATTTTACATAAAACTAATTACTTAAGCATTAGCTATAACAGGTTATAGCGTTGGTTGATAACGTATGATTAGTTTTTAACAATGAACTACCGTATTATTAAAGGTGGTGTATACTGAATATATGTAACTTTCAATAGACTTGTTTAACAATGTATGCATTGAATGTGCACGTTGAAAATAAGGTATCGATAGCGAATTTATCATATCAGACTGTTCTTTTAATATTTGTATTAATTACTTTTATAATTGTTAAAATATTATTGTAAGAATGATGTCGACTCAAACACTTGTAATCATGTAATCATATAATACTATTTAGTATGGGTTCCAGACGAAGTTTTGACCTAATATTAGTAAAAAGATATATATTTTGCCGTATACTACCTGAGCTTGTAAACATCGAAATTATAAATAACTACAGACTTGGAGAAAATCTAATTATGAGAAAGATATCATTTTCATAGGAGTATATGCCCTAGCTATTTGCGTTTCCTCTAAGTGTTCCTGTGTGGTGATAGTCATGGGTGTAATTTTCCTGAGAATTTATTTATTCGTTTTTTTCTTAGAAAATGGAAAGACTTTGAATAGGTTCATTTGCTTTGCTGCTTTTTTTGCCTTAGTCATACATGAATACTAAGCACATTTTTTCATCTCGTTGTATACGGTACAGAGAGGCCCTGTGATTATAGTTATATTATATAAATTGAATGCATGTTGTATGGAACCTAAATAATACTACTTAATATTAAAATTATATAGAATTGAAAATAAAAGTGTATTTAAAAAAATAAATATACACTTGTTGTATGCGCAACATAATAACCGTAAAGTCGGCAAAATTGAATACCCAGAACGAAACAAGAAAAATAGCGTAGCAAACGAAGTACTGTACAAAATAAAAGAGACACTCGCCGGCAGTGTTTTGTAAAGTAGCCTTACCGTATCTGGTTATAAATTTAAAACAATATTTCCGTGACAGATTAGTAAGATTTAGTTAGGAAATTTTATTTACAGGACCTGTGTAATTAATATAGGATATTTTTTAAACATCCATTATGTAGCCTAAGTTTATGATTATCTATCCTAAGAGAGTCTAAATTACTGTTATGTACAATATACCAGAGAGTTTGTAAGTAAGTTGTATTATAGTCTTATTCTTGGCCTTACCACTATTGTAGATGTAGACCTGGACATTTTTATATATCGACGCCTAAGCTAAAATTGCGATTCGCTTTACTGACAAAAAGTATCCTGTATTCTACTGTCCCGAACCAGAAAATAATAGGTAATTTACTATTATTAAATCTACCTAATTTTCCTCTTAAATTACAGATATGGGTTAAGATAGATGAATGTGCAATTTATAATTTTCATTCTGGAAAGTCAAAGAAATTATGCAACCTACTATAAATATAGCTAAATTTACTGAGAAACAGGATGCGGTAGTTTATGGCGTGGGTTGATTGTCCGATACGTATGAGAAGATTATAACAATAAAGTATGTTAATATAGACTAGATGTTATTATTACTAAGCAACACAATAGTACAGGAAAGATATGCTCAGAATCAGTAAAAGGTTGAAAAAATTGCAACAGAATTTTTGTTTCACCACAATGCATTTCTATAAGGTCCCTATATGAACATACTAAAAGTCTAGAAAAATCCAAGTAGGGGAAATTTGTTTTTTTTTAAACAAAATGGCCGCCAATGGCAAAAAATGTCTTAAAATGAACCAAAAAAAAATAAAAAAAATGAACAAAAAAAATGAACAAAAAAACATATATTGTATATCTAATTACCACTTGATAGCAGTTTTTTTAATGCTTTTTATATTTCTTTAGTGTCAAACATTTAAACTGCAATTTACATATTAATTTAAGTGACATTAAGCAGCAAAAACACTATCAAGATATATCACCACGGTTATAATATAGACAACGTAGTCCTATGCATTATAATGCAGGATTACGGTGTCTAATAAAACAGTTCATTTACATTTGTACTGTCACAACAATAGAATTATACAATCTTACAATCTATTAATCCATTTATTGTCATTGTCCAGTTATCATCCTCTGTCTATAGGTAGGAATTAAGCCTGTGCTGATGCCGTGGTATTCGTCACAAACAGTGGTACTGGTGGTAAATTTGTCGTCAATGGACACATCACGCCATTTGTAACTTTCTATCCCCCAGTCTGTGGGTTGAAGAGTATTTTCTATCTACTGCTGTACCATGGTAATATACACGCAGGAAATGAGATTTTGCAGCATTTGTTGTTGGGGGAATAGACTTTATTTCAAGTGCTGTTTTGCTTTTTGCTACTTTCTCCCAGAACGTATTCCTCCATACAGTATATAGCTACCAATGCAAATTCCTCTGATGCGATGGTTTCTTTTTTTTGGAGACGTTTGGTTTTACAGAGTTTGTAAACATACTACTGCCCAGGTGTTATGACTTTTTAAGACTAACACCTTTTCCTATACCAAATAGATGGGATGTACGGTAGTATCACATCTCTGAATTCTATGTATAAAAAGCAAATTAATTTTACAGAGCTTCACACCAAGGAAAGACTTTACATGCATTCACAGTGCTCCTCCATCGAGAACATACGGTATTAAATCAATGAATGAAACAACCGTGACGTGACAGAATATTAATTTAAGAGGAAAGAACATATTATTACACATAGGTCAAAATCAACCATATTCATCAATAGAGAAGCAGTGCACATCCCCTCACATATACTATTTCATCATTGATGGCTACGTGAGACAGTCATACACAATGTATCATTTGTTGAAAAAAGAACCTTGTACTTTTCCTGCAGCCCTCTTTTACTCCATTGACTCCATACACACTGCTAGACTACTCAGAAACCTTCATCTCACTGCCCACTGTATGTTATCAATGAGGGAGCACTGCTACATCGAACCGCTTGGCCCGAAACAGCAACATTTCAAGACATTTATTATGTACCATGTATGTTTGTTACGTTATGTAAATTTGGTTTAGGAAAAGGTGTTGGTCTTAAAAATCATCACATCACAGTTGGAGTTGTATGTCAAATTCTGTAAACCAAACAGTTTCCAAAAAAAAGAAAACATTGCATCAGGAATTTGGCATTGGTAGCTACCGTATATATGGAGGGAAGTCAATGGAGACTTTAGACAGCCTACTTTTCTTTGAGAAAGTTGCAAAAATCTATTCCCTTGCTGCAAAATTTCATTTCGTGAGTCTTTATTACCAGGTATAGCAATGGATAGGAAATACTCTTCAACCCACAGACTAGGGATGGAAAGTATTGATGACAAATTTACTACCAGCACCAGAGAGAGTTGATTAGATGTACCTGTAAATAAGGTTGTAGTAAAATGAATTGCAGTTGCAGAAAATATGGTTTGAACTGCTGCTCCACTATTTTTTAAGAATGCCACGGCATCAGCACATGCTCAATAGATGGAGGATGAGATACTGACAAGATGAAAGTGAAATTACCGCATTTATTTGAATAAATGCCCTTGGTGGTTGATTTTTAAGGAGGGTAGTTGGGTGCGTGTAATCGTCGTGAGGAGTTTAATCGGAGAGGCGTTTATTTTTGTGGATGTAATGTGGTAACATGTATAATCAAATAAAAATACCCTTTAGATATGAACAAATACAACACCATCATGTCATTCAGTGAATTCTATTACAAATAGAAATGTGTTAAAATACAATATTGTGTATAATATGCATGTGGCGGGTCGGGGCGTACATTCGAGGAAATAAATTCAAAATGATGTCCGATTGGGGCGGGGGAGGGGGTGCAGTGGCGTAGGTTATTAAAAAATGATGTCCTATGGGGGGGGGGGGCGTTTATTCAATTTTTCTAAATTTAGCGTTTCAATTTGCTGGGCCATCAATGGGAGCGCACCCAGAAGTTCCGCCTAATCCGGTAAAGGGTAGTTTTAGTCACTTTTAAAAATGAAAATCCTTGAAACAGCACTCAACGGGGTATTGTTTTATATTAGGAAATATCATCATATTGTCTACATATACTCCCGAAAATAGCCAATTGTGGAGAGGGGATGGGGGGGCCGGACAGACTCCCCTCACCCTTCCCATATGATCTCCCATCCCTATATACCTACCCCCTCCTCCCACTGGCACCACCAATGTTGTAATATATTGTTATAACAGTACAAATGTAAATGAACTGATTTATTATTAGAGACCGTAATCCTATGCATTAAGCATAGGAAGGACTGCGTTTTATATTATAACAATAGGGATATATCTAGATACCTAAACATTTG
Organism: Antedon mediterranea; assembly: GCF_964355755.1. Classification (NCBI taxonomy): domain Eukaryota; kingdom Metazoa; phylum Echinodermata; class Crinoidea; order Comatulida; family Antedonidae; genus Antedon; species Antedon mediterranea. The sequence continues at coordinate 30,671,302 of NC_092672.1, forward strand.
TTTTTCGGCCATTTTCTAATTAAAAGCACTTAAAATAATGTGTATATTGTAGTTCAGATCTTCGAAACTGTAAAGAAATATATAAACCATTGTAAAAACTGTTATAAAGTGGTAATTAGATCTATCTTTTGTTGTTTTTTGGCCTTTTTTAGGCATTTTCGCCATTGGCGGCCATTTTGTTTAAAAAAACCTATTTCCCCTACCTGGATTTTTCTAGACTTTTAATATGTTCATATAGGGACCTTATAGAAATGCATTGTGGTGAAATAAATTCTGTTGCAATTTTTTCAACCATATTTCATAATTTTCCTGTACTACAACCATAATTCAAATAAACGGTATTACTTTCGGTAGGCCTATTTTGTTTTGGACACAGAAGTAGTAGGGCTATATTTATCTAGAATACGATTGGTACATCTGTGATCGTCACGATTTCATTTTTTTATTGTTCGAATGTTTTGTGTTAAAGGCACACAGAATCCTAGGTATAAAGTAATAGAAAAGGCACTAAAAGACGGACTAATTAGAATGTTAAATGTGTCTAAGATTACAACGGAATACAACGGATCTGGTCTTTAAAATTGAGAAGAATTGAACATTTTAATTATCAGAAAAAGTACATAATAATTATTATAATTATGATTTCTGCCTTGCCTCACAGAAGAAAAAATGTCAAAATTAGTATTACGCAATGAAAGATTAAGACATCGCAAAAAATGAAAGTGTGAAATTAAAAAAAAACAAATTGCACAATTAAATGAACGTGGCAACCAAATTAAAAGCAGTACCGGTACGGTAGTGCGATAGTTCATTGCTTGGCCGTACTCTAAGTAAGTCTAGGCCAACATGTAGAGTTTGAGAAGAAGTTTTAACGTTTTCTATTTGTCATAAGTTAGCTTTGTAGGAATTATGATTTGATTAGTTTTGTATAGAATTAAGTCACAGTGGATGTCTATCATTGCTGATTGTCGGTACCAACCTGGAGCGTCACATTTGTTCCTGAAAAAGATAATATACTTTTATTCATAAATTTAATAACTATTATTGGGTCTAAAATGTATCTGTATTATATCTATTTTTTTCACTCAGATAGGGCAGAAAAAACATGTATTTTATTTATTTAAAAAGAATATAAGATTTACTAAAAACAAATTATTTTTTTTTAATATCGTCATTGTTAACGTTGTCATTATCATGAAAATGAGAACCAAGTAAAATTTAATAAAGAAAACGAATAATGAAAATATGAATAAAACTAATAAATTACAAATTGGTTACCAGTATAAACTAGTATCTCTTTATTTTTTACTTACAATACTTTCGTCAGCAGCAGTAAATCATACATTGTTATTTTGCCATGACATGTACATTTTCTATTAAATGTAGTAATACTAAGATAATTTATTAAGCCAAATAAAATTACTCCTTACATTTTCCAGCTCTTCAATATTCCTAATCAAGGTGTTGATATTTTCCTCATACAGTATTGTTTTTGAAAAATCAATACATAATCTACCCGCAATCAATTGCTGGATGATTGAATTATTTTTATTTTATTCTTGCATCCACAATAAATCATCTCTAACGAAGCAGTAGGAATAGCTTCATTTTGGTAAAAAACAAAAACAGGCATTACCTCCAACAAGCGACGCAGTGCACCAGCATATAAAAAAGCACACTTCCAAGCACTCGTATTAAAAAAAGCTGTATCGGCAATCCAGCATTTGCCATCACCAACAGATTTTGGTTGGGAGCTATCTAAAGGTAAACTTCAACCAGTGCTTCTGAGTCAAAGGTCAAAATGTCAGAAATAAAACTTGCATCCATTTTTTGAGAAAATGTGTCATTAAAGTGAATATAAAAACATATATTTAAAACATCTGGAGACCAAAATTAATTATCTGTGACTAGTCGTTCTCTAGATATAGGGTAATTATAAAAATGGCCGCCATTTTTAATTGAATTGAATTGTTTGAATGTCCTTCACTTTATTCCAAATCACAATTGTTTTTACTTAACAATTTTAAAACAAATGCAATAATATGAAAAGGAATAGGGCAACCACGAACAAGCAAAAGCTTTACAACTGTGGCACCCTTTAAAAATATAAAACAAATTATTTTAATAGTATGCATGAAAGAATCGAAATTTACTAAAAACATAAAATATGAAACTATACTAACTTATATATATATATATATAATTAATAGCATTGTAAATAGTAACAATAATAATACATAATGATGATTACTTTTTTTCTCTGCAAATAAGACAGTATTCTTCTTGACACAAATATTTTATAAAATGATAACGTTCAATATAAGTACAAACTAACTTCTTCTTAAATAATGATATATTTCTACATTATTTTAGATCATCCGATAGATTGTTCCACACCTTAGACCCAGTATACGAGAAGCCTTGACGGCCAATATTTGTATGCTTCAGATCAATTACAAGATTATTTTTATTGCGCGTGTTATAATCATGATACGAGTCGAAGGTGTGGAAAAATCCATGGAATGACTCTGGTAATTTTCCATTTTTGTAGAGGAACATTAAATTTGCTACATTTTTTTTCATATAGATCGAATATGTTTAAGGTATTAGTTTTAATGAATAATGGAGAAGATGGATGTAGGTAGTGGACTTTACATATTATTCGGAGGGCCTTTTTTTTGCAAAGGTGAATTCTATTTAAATTATTTATGCTACCAGTACCCCACACAGTAATGCCATATGTAATGATGGGAAAGATAAGGGATTTATAAATAATGAGCAATATTTCATATGGTAGTATGGTTTTTAAGAGATTCATAGCTCCAATGGCAGAAATTTTACTAGTGATTACATTAATATGCTGTAAGAATTTTATTTTGTTTGTTGTTTGATAAACTCTTTCAATAACGTCTTGATCAATAAAATGTTTACATGAGATGTATCAATAGTAGGCCTACTATTTCTACCACTAAAAACCATAAATTTGGTCTTTTTAGTATTTATTGTAAGTTTGTTTGCCTTAATCCACAAATTTAATTTTCTTAATTCATTATTCATAATATCAATAGCTTTGTTTACATTGTTGTGTTGTAAGAAAACACTTGTGTCATCGGCAAACATTATTAGTTGTGTACTGGTACACACTGATGGCATATCATTTACAAACATTAGGAATAATAACGGACCCAAGATTGATCCTTGAGGGACACCGTATTTCGCTGGGGATCCGCCATATTCGTAATCAGCGAGGTCGAAATATCCTAAATCAAGTGGATCCCAGCTTCTACCCAAAAATGCTTCTTACACCATATTTCAGAGGAAATAGAACTTGTCTATTTGTTCAGGATACAGACTTAAACCATAAAGTATCGTGTTTTGTGTTATAAAATGGCGTGTCTACTCAGAATCCTCATGAATTGAAAATAGAATGATGTATTGTCATGACCAACTTCCGTTTAATTCAATTGGAAATTCCAATATGACAGATATAGGCAACTGCTTCGAACAAAAGACTGCTACTATATTATTATAATTATTATTTGTACAGAAAAGTATAGGAATATTGCTCAACTGGAACGACCTTATATCGCAGGCGTCGTAAACTAAAAACCAACATATTTACTAATCAAACTATAATCTTAGCACATTATACATCATCATGCCTTATGTTATTAATTAACATTTTTAATATAAAAATGTTGAGGCTTTAATCGTTCCTTCTGTACGTTTAACGATGCTTCAATACTTGTTTTTCTTCGACATGCTATAGCTATGCAATATTTTACATAAAACTAATTACTTAAAGCAAGGGTCGAGGGATGCATTAGCTATAACAGGTTATAGCGTTGGTTGATAACGTATGATTAATTTTTAACAATGAACTACCGTATTATTACAGGTGGTGTATACTGAATATATGTAACTTTCAATAGACTTGTTTAACAATGTATGCATTGAATGTGCACGTTGAAAATAAGGTATCGATAGCGAATTTATCATATCAGACTGTTCTTTTAATATTTGTATTAATGACTTTTATAATTGTTAAAATATTATTGTAAGAATGATGTCGACTCAAACACTTGTAATCATGTAATCATATAATACTATTTAGTATGGGTTCCAGACGAAGTTTTGACCTAATATTAGTAAAAAGATATATATTTTGCCGTATACTACCTGAGCTTGTAAACATCGAAATTATAAATAACTACAGACTTGGAGAAAATCTAATTATGAGAAAGATATCATTTTCATAGGAGTATATGCCCTAGCTATTTGCGTTTCCTCTAAGTGTTCCTGTGTGGTGATAGTCATGGGTGTAATTTTCCTGAGAATTTATTTATTCGTTTTTTTCTTAGAAAATGGAAAGACTTTGAATAGGTTCATTTGCTTTGCTGCTTTTTTTGCCTTAGTCATACATGAATACTAAGCACATTTTTTCATCTCGTTGTATACGGTACAGAGAGGCCCTGTGATTATAGTTATATTATATAAATTGAATGCATGTTGTATGGAACCTAAATAATACTACTTAATATTAAAATTATATAGAATAGAAAATAAAAGTGTATCTAAAAAAATAAATATACACTTGTTGTATGTGCAACATAATAACCCTAAAGTCGGCAAAATTGATTACCCAGAATGAAACAAGAAAAATAGCGTAGCAAACGAAGTACCGTACAAAATAAAAGCGACACTTATAGCCGGCAGTGTTTTGTTAAGTAGCCTTACCGTATCTGGTTATACATTTAAAACAATATTTCCGTGACAGATTAGTAAGATTTAGGTAGGCAATTTTATTTACAGGACCTGTGTAATTAATATAGGATATTTTTTAAACATCCATTATGTAGCCTAAGTTTATGATTATCTATCCTAAGAGAGTCTAAATTACTGTTATGTACAATATACCAGAGAGTTTGTAAGTAAGTTGTATTATAGTCTTATTCTTGGCCTTACCACTATTGTAGATGTAGACCTGGACATTTTTATATATCGACGCCAAGGCTAAATTGCGATTCGCTTTACTGACAAAAAGTATCCTGTATTCTACTGTCATAAACCAGAAAATAATAAGTAATTTACTATTATTAAATCTACCTAATTTTGCTCTTTTAAATTACAGATATGGGTTAATATAGATGAATGTGCAATTTATTATTTTCATTCTGGAAAGTCAAAAGAAATTATGCAACCTACTATAAATATAGCTAAATTTACTGAGAAACAGGATGCGGTAGTTTATGGCGTGGGTTGATTGTCCGATACGTATGAGAAGATTATAACAATAAAGTATGTTAATATAGACTAGATGTTATTATTACTAAGCAACACAATAGTACAGGAAAGATATGCTCAGAATCAGTAAAAGGTTGAAAAAATTGCAACAGAATTTTTGTTTCACCACAATGCATTTCTATAAGGTCCCTATATGAACATACTAAAAGTCTAGAAAAATCCAGGTAGGGGAAATTTGTTTTTAAAAAATGAACAAAAAAACATATATTGTATATCTAATTACCACTTGATAGCAGTTTTTTTAATGCTTTTTATATTTCTTTAGTGTCAAACATTTAAACTGCAATTTACATATTAATTTAAGTGATATTAAGCAGCAAAAACACTATCAAGATATATCACCACGGTTATAATATAGACAACGTAGTCCTATGCATTATAATGCAGGATTACGGTGTCTAATAAAACAGTTCATTTACATTTGTACTGTCACAACAATAGAATTATACAATCTTACAATCTATTAATCCATTTATTGTCATTGTCCAGTTATCATCCTCTGTCTATAGGTAGGAATTAAGCCTGTGCTGATGCCGTGGTATTCGTCACAAACAGTGGTACTGGTGGTAAATTTGTCGTCAATGGACACATCACGCCATTTGTAACTTTCCATCCCCCAGTCTGTGGGTTGAAGAGTATTTTCTATCCACTGCTGTACCATGGTAATATACACGCAAGAAATGAGATTTTGCAGCATTTGTTGTTGGGGGAATAGACTTTATTTCAAGTGCTGTTTTGCTTTTTGCTACTTTCTCCCAGAACGTATTCCTCCATACAGTATATAGCTACCAATGCAAATTCCTCTGATGCGATGGTTTCTTTTTTTTGGAGACGTTTGGTTTTACAGAGTTTGTAAACATACTACTGCCCAGGTGTTATGACTTTTTAAGACTAACACCTTTTCCTATACCAAATAGATGGGATGTACGGTAGTATCACATCTCTGAATTCTATGTATAAAAAGCAAATTAATTTTACAGAGCTTCACACCAAGGAAAGACTTTACATGCATTCACAGTGCTTCTCCATCGAGAACATACGGTATTAAATCAATGAATGAAACAACCGTGACGTGACAGAATATTAATTTAAGAGGAAAGAACATATTATTACACATAGGTCAAAATCAACCATATTCATCAATAGAGAAGCAGTGCACATCCCCTCACATATACTATTTCATCATTGATGGCTATGTGAGACAGTCATACACAATGTATCATTTGTTGAAAAAAGAACCTTGTACTTTTCCTGCAGCCCTCTTTTACTCCATTGACTCCATACACACTGCTAGACTACTCAGAAACCTTCATCTCACTGCCCACTGTATGTTATCAATGAGGGAGCACTGCTACATCGAACCGCTTGGCCCGAAACAGCAACATTTCAAGACATTTATTATGTACCATGTATGTTTGTTACGTTATGTAAATTTGGTTTAGGAAAAGGTGTTGGTCTTAAAAATCATCACATCACAGTTGGAGATGTATGTCAAATTCTGTAAACCAAACAGTTTCCAAAAAAAAGAAAACATTGCATCAGGAATTTGGCATTGGTAGCTACCGTATATATGAAGGGAAGTCAATGGAGACTTTAGACAGCCTACTTTTCTTTGAGAAAGTTGCAAAAATCTATTCCCTTGCTGCAAAATTTCATTTCGTGAGTCTTTATTACCAGGTATAGCAATGGATAGGAAATACTCTTCAACCAACAGACTAGGGATGGAAAGTATTGATGACAAATTTACTACCAGCACCAGAGAGAGTTGATTAGATGTACCTGTAAATAAGGTTGTAGTAAAATGAATTGCAGTTGCAGAAAATATGGTTTGAACTGCTGCTCCACTATTTTTTAAGAATGCCACGGCATCAGCACATGCTCAATTCCCCACCAATAGATGGAGGATGAGATACTGACAAGATGAAAGTGAAATTACCACATTTATTTGAATAAATGCCCTTGGTGGTTGATTTTTAAGGAGGGTAGTTGGGTGCGTGTAATCGTCGTGAGGAGTTTAATCGGAGAGGCGTTTATTTTTGTGGATGTAATGTGGTAACATGTATAATCAAATAAAAATACCCTTTAGATATGAACAAATACAACACCATCATGTCATTCAGTGAATTCTATTACAAATAGAAATGTGTTAAAATACAATATTGTGTATAATATGCATGTGGCGGGTCGGGGCGTACATTCGAGGAAATAAATTCAAAATGATGTCCGATTGGGGCGGGGGAGGGGGTGCAGTGGCGTAGGTTATTAAAAAATGATGTCCTATGGGGGGGGGGCGTTTATTCAATTTTTCTAAATTTAGCGTTTCAATTTGCTGGGCCATCAATGGGAGCGCACCCAGAAGTTCCGCCTAATCCGGTAAAGGGTAGTTTTAGTCACTTTTAAAAATGAAAATCCTTGAAACAGCACTCAACGGGGTATTGTTTTATATTAGGAAATATCATCATATTGTCTACATATACTCCCGAAAATAGCCAATTGTGGAGAGGGGATGGGGGGCCGGACAGACTCCCCTCACCCTTCCCATATGATCTCCCATCCCTATACCCACCCCCTCCCCCCACTGGCACCACCAATGTTGTAATATATTGTTATAACAGTACAAATGTAAATGAACTGATTTATTATTAGAGACCGTAATCCTATGCATTAAGCATAGGAAGGACTGCGTTTTATATTATAACAATAGGGATATATCTAGATACCTAAACATTTGTTTTTCGGCCATTTTCTAATTAAAAGCACTTAAAATAATGTGTATATTGTAGTTCAGATCTTCGAAACTGTAAATAAATATATAAACCATTGTAAAAACTGTTATAAAGTGGTAATTAGATCTATCTTTTGTTGTTTTTTGGCCTTTTTTAGGCATTTTCGCCATTGGCGGCCATTTTGTTTAAAAAAACCTATTTCCCATACCTGGATTTTTCTAGACTTTTAATATGTTCATATAGGGACCTTATAGAAATGCATTGTGGTGAAATAAATTTTGTTGCAATTTTTTCAACCATATTTCATAGTTTTCCTGTACTACAACCATAATTCAAATAAACGGTATTACTTTCGGTAGGCCTATTTTGTTTTGGACACAGAAGTAGTAGGGCTATATTTATCTAGAATACGATTGGTACATCTGTGATCGTCACGATTTCATTTTTTATTGTTCGAATGTTTTGTGTTAAAGGTACACAGAATCCTAGGTATAAAGTAATAGAAAAGGCACTAAAAGACGGACTAATTAGAATGTTAAATGTGTCTAAGATTACAACGGAATACAACTGATCTGGTCTTTAAAATTGAGAAGAATTGAACATTTTAATTATCAGAAAAAGTACATAATAATTATTATAATTATGATTTCTGCCTTGCCTCACAGAAGAAAAAATGTCAAAATTAGTATTACGCAATGAAAGATTAAGACATCGCAAAAAATGAAAGTGTGAAATTAAAAAAAAAACAAATTGCACAATTAAATGAACGTGGCAACCAAATTAAAAGCAGTACCGGTACGGTAGTGCGATAGTTCATTGCTTGGCCGTACTCTAAGTAAGTCTAGGCCAACATGTAGAGTTTGAGAAGAAGTTTTAACGTTTTCTATTTGTCATAAGTTAGCTTTGTAGGCATTATGATTTGATTAGTTTTGTATAGAATTAAGTCACAGTGGATGTCTATCATTGCTGATTGTCGGTACCAACCTGGAGCGTCACATTTGTTCCTGAAAAAGATAATATACTTTTATTCATAAATTTAATAACTATTATTGGGTCTAAAATGTATCTGTATTATATCTATTTTTTTCACTCAGATAGGGCAGAAAAAACATGTATTTTATTTATTTAAAAAGAATATAAGATTTACTAAAAACAAATTATTTTTTTTTAATATCGTCATTGTTAACGTTGTCATTATCATGAAAATGAGAACCAAGTAAAATTTAATAAAGAAAACGAATAATGAAAATATGAATAAAACTAATAAATTACAAATTGGTTACCAGTATAAACTAGTATCTCTTTATTTTTTACTTACAATACTTTCGTCAGCAGCAGTAAATCATACATTGTTATTTTGCCATGACATGTACATTTTCTATTAAATGTAGTAATACTAAGATAATTTAATATCAGTGGGAGTTTCAAATGTTTCAGAACGATATGTCAATTTTGCTGGGATTTTCGATTTTTTTTTTCTTCCCAGAATAGCATTTATAGCACTCCATGTTTTTTTCATGAAATTTTTTCGTTTTTTGAAGTCCTCTTTATAATAACTTATTTTTCTTTGTCTAATGATTGTTGTTAGTTTGTTTTTGTATTTTTTATATTTTGATTTATTAACACTAGAAGGATTCTTCTTAAATTATATTTTATATATAATTTCTTGTTAGTATTTAGAGACCGTTCTAAATCCAGGGTGACCTTATTCTATCGGTTTTTAACCTAACCTTTTTTAACGGGAAATATCTATCAATTAGTGTTGTAATTGTATTTGAGAATCGATTATATGATACATTTGCATCAGAGCAATTTAAGACATTATCACACTGTTGATTTTGTAACTCATTTCGAAATAATTGATTTTGTTCAGTCGAAAAGTTACGCTTAAAAACATATGTGCTTGTTTTACTTTCCGTATATTTTTGTGATTTATCAATGCTTATTACTGGACAATGATCAGATATATCACTAAACAAAATATTATTTTCAATGTCATGAGTGTTTGTAGAGTTTGTATAAATGTTGTCTATTATTGTTGACGTTTCCTCAGTAATGCGCGTCGGTTTATTTACTATGGGTATAAATGATTCTGAGATCATAGAGTCGACATGCAAATTATTATTATATTATGCAAATTAAGGGCTTAGATGGCCGAATTTCGCTTGGGATCCGCCATATTCGTAATCAGCGAGGTCGAAATATCCTAAATCAAGTGGATCCCAGCTTCTACCCAAAAATGCTTCTTACACCATATTTCAGAGGAAATAGAACTTGTCTATTTGTTCAGGATACAAATTTAAACCATAAAGTATCGTGTTTTGTGTTGTAAAATGGCGTGTCTACTCAGAATCCTCATGAATTGAAAATAGAATGATGTATTGTCATGACCAACTTCCGTTTAATTCAATTGGAAATTCCAATATGACAGATATAGGCAACTGCTTCGAACAAAAGACTGCTACTATATTATTATTATTATTTGTACAGAAAAGGTCCACTGGGCTTACTGCTTGTTTTGCCTTAGTCATACATAAGCACTTAAGCACATTTTTTATCTCGTTGTATACGGTACAGAGAGGCCCTGTGATAAAGAAAAGTGGTCGATTGAATGAAACCAAATCGACTGAGGTAAACAGTAGCTTCAGCGGCATAGAAGTTGTATATTGCGCTCATTTTGTCCTCGTTATACATAATCATACAATGCTCCTAAAATAAGTGTTTGGGAAATCTCGCAAGCGGGTTGACTTTGACCTGGCAAAATAAGTATGGAGTGTCATAGATATAGGTTTATTCATTAGTAATTGTTTGATTTGTTTAATTACTTGTATAATATTAATATACAATTGATAATTTTCGCTTTTGATGAAAAGAAAAAAAGTAACTATTTTGGTGTTACTTGGAGTTTTTTTTTAAAGTGGGATGGCGGAGAGGAGGGCGGGGGGGGGGGGGGTTGAGGTTATGAAAGCCCATTAATGTACCGACTTTGTTTTTCAGCTTTACCTGGTTTTTAAAATTCTCCCATGCTAATTATTTTTATTGATCTCATTATTATTCCCAATTTAAAATACTGTAGAATAAAAGACAAAAAAAAAAGAAGTAGGCATACAACATCAACTCATTGAAACTTAAATAGAAATGTTTATTGTAAACATTCTTATTCCTTGCACTCTCATTTCTAAATGTAAACTATAACATACTATGTCCCTCTTAAATTGTCTATAGGCGTTAGGTAAACCTAAAATCTAAAAAAATCTCAGTAAATTATAGTATTTAAATATTATTGTTATATTATATGAATTGAATGCATTATGTATGGAACTCAGGTAATACTACTTATTGTTTTATTATTGAAATTATATGGAATATAAAATAAAAGTGCATCTAAAAAATCAATATATATTTGTATGCGCAACATTAATAACCGAAAATTCGGAAAAATTGAATACCAAGAACAAAAAAAGAAAAGTAGCGTAGCAAACGAAATGCTGTACAAAATAAAAGAGACACTTTAGCCGACAATGTTTAAGCCTAGACATTAAGTAAACACATATACTTAACCCCGCCTAACAATGTTCTGATTATTGTATTTTGATGATCTTAAGTATCATCCTCCAAGATTTACACAATACTACGAACTGATTAAAGTCTATGATTATATTAGAATCTGTAACATTTCTTTATAAAATGGAAGAAGTTAGACATTCCATCCATTGGTCATTATGCGCTATTATAATTATGAAGAAGCGTTTAAAAAAATGCCCGGCTAAGTTTTTGTTAAATTTTCAGAAAATAGGTTCAAACTCCAAAAAAATGTCTTGTCTTTGAAGGTTACGTCAAATATAGAATAGATACGGTTTTATCCAGCATGTATGTCTAAATTCCAGCCAAGAAATATAATTTATTATAATTTACCTGATTCACTTTATAGTTGCCCTTTTTTTAATACATTTAATCAGGGAAGAGTTAAATTACAATAATAATAATAATAATAATTAATTTACATTAATTAGTAGTATTTGATTTATTACCGTACCAGAAGTACCGCATTGATGCAAAAAAAAAAAACCAAAAAAATATTTTAGTTAGTGTGTTCTCTAAAAAAGGGCGCACCTTTAACATTTAGGGGAGGTGGGTGGAGACGCGGAACTTGATAGGCTTAGTCATAAAGTAGTTACATAGTTACAGTTTGTTCTAAAGTGTGTTGTTTGATTTTTCTCTCTGCGATATAAATATATTATAGACCTAATATTGTTTTTATTATTATTAAATGTAATGTAAAAAATGGTTATCAATATGAAACTTACATCGGTTAATTCTGTCTAATATGATGTTTCAAAAAAAAAAAATCAACATATCAACATAGTTATGCTTACCTCTATTATGAATGGTTTAATCCAATGTTGGGTTACTGTACTATTTAGTATTATGCTGATTATTTTCTTTCGATATTACTTTTCATAACTTTACACCTGGAGGGCCACAACAAAAGGTTAGTGTTTACGGTTTCTACCTTTCTGCTTTCAGAATGGTTTGATCCATACATAATATAAATAGAAATTATGTTTCTACCTTGCTGCTTTCTGTACAGCTTTCTGTTGCGGCAAACAATTACCTGTTTTTGTAAAGATAACAAACAACTCATAATCCCATTTTCTCCTCAAATGATTTGTATTCATTTTCTAAGTAAATAGCTAATAACAATAGATCGTTTTCACATCGACCAAATCATCAATAAAGGCAATAGAGTCATTGCTTATATTAAGTCAATTATAGACCGATTTGATAATTTTAAGAGAATTTTTATTCTATTGGAAAACAATTGCTCTGCCTACAATAAATTACGCTTGTTAAGTGTGGGTCAGCCAAAGCAGGAAAGATATTGATAAAATTGAGTCACTTAAATTACAAATGGCGCGGTACATCTTAAAAGCTAGTAGAAATACACCTAAAGAGGCCTTGTATGGGGATTTAGGGTGGGTTCCAATTAAAGTTATTCAAGATATATCTAGAGCCAAATTGATTAATTATGTAATGAACATGGATAAACACCGTTGGCCTAACTTTATGCTTAATACGTGTCTAAGTTCAACCAAAAATGTAGAACCACGCTATAAACTGATTCCCAGTTTTGCTAAGACGTGTGCGTCTATTAATATGGACATCAACTCAATTTTTGAAACTTCCTACCTCGGCAATGACCCTGATAGTCATTGGGTTAAGAGATTTAAAGAGTTGATGCATGACACAAACATTGCATTTTTGGAAAAGTGAAATGCTAAGAAAATCGTCACTTCAGTCATACTCTCCTATTAAGTCTAATCCGTGCCTTGAAAAATATTTATTGGATTGTACAGACTTTCTATGATCTAGCCACAAATTCAAACTACGTTCTAACACCCTTCCTTTAGGTCACAGGAGTTGTAAGTGGCTTCCTGAATATGATGGTATCTGTAAAATGTGTAAGAATGGTTTAGAAGACATTCAACATTTTCTATTCACATGTAACCAACGTAATGGCATAAGGATTGAAGAATATACCAAATTAGAATATGTGTTAATCAATATCAATCATTTAGATGTATGGGTAAATTTTATCTCTGGTGACCTGAACACCAAATTAAATTTTGCATTAAGTGGAACTGATAACTATACTATCATTATATGTATGACTTCGATTCCATATCAAATGTCTTTGATTGTTACTGTAAGCACTATGTTAAAAGAGCATGGGCACACAGATGTATTGTTCTTGGCGAGTAATGTTCATATCAATCAAACTAAATGATTGATATCTCTCTCATTATAGTGTTAGGTCTACAATTGTTGATGCCCAATTCATTTTATATTGTACAGTTCCTACCTATTCTATTATTGTTTATTTCTTGTAATTTTATATTTTTAGGTGTCAGTGGGTTTCCTGCTGCTGTAGTGTTAATTATCAATGGAATTGTAGTTACTGTAGTTGAATTGTTTTGACATGTTGACCTACGTCGACTTTTTATTGTAATTGTTATTTTCTATATCATGTTTTTTTTTTGTATATTTCTTTTGGATGCACCTTCCATTTGGTTGAGTCCCACTTTTGTAAAAGTGTAATCTCCAATTAAATTATTATTAATAGACTAAAAAAAAATGTTTATGCTAAACTCAGATTAAAACTTTATATTATAATACAATCACAATATGTAGTTCCAGAGAGCCCACTAATAAATTTGAAGTATATAAGATAAAACAAACTCCGAAAAAAGTAAGACAAGCCATTTCGATTCTATAAATATTTCTAACTTATATAAATATGACACTAAATATTCAGAATAATGCAATTGGATCTTTTGGCGGGGCTCAGAGTCATTTTGAACAAGAATGTATTTAATAGAAATATAAATATGTTCTTCAAGATTTGCATTTTATTTATTTGTAGGGTCAAGATAAAATGTCATTATCTTACGATATAAAATACTGAATTCATTTGGATGATGTACCTATGAACATATCATATCTATTTAGAAAAGCTCATTTGATTTGACTCCATGGATCGAACTAATGGGAAAGGTCATTTCATTGTAAAGAATTACATAATTATATTTGGGAATTTTTTAAATTACAGTACACCATGCTAAAATATGTCTTAAACACAAAAACTGTCAATCTTGGCTAGTTGTATGAAGTGTTTAAACTGAAATTATGGGAAAGTGTGGAAAATACCTTTACCCTCTTCAAAACAATGTTTGTGTAAAAGGAGGTGATGTGGTTCAAACAGTAACCGACCACTTCTTAAACAGTAAAACCTGATCCTAACATTGGGAAATGTTAAGTACTAACCAAAGTGGGTGCAGTGTGAAAGATGACATATTCTGTGAATACAGAGACCATCAATCAATCAATCAATCAATCGTTCGATTTATATAGCGCCATTCCAACATTCATTGCTCATGGCGCTGTAGAAAAAATCAGAAAAGGTGAGTTTTGAGTAGTGACTTAAAGTGACTCAATAACGATGTGTGTTTAATGTTCAAGGGTAGGTGGTTCCAAAGTCCGATCTCCCCAACTATGTTTGCTCCTTGGAATGTCCAGTAGCACCTGATGACTAGATCTTAGTTCTCGCTTTCCCTTCTTGACTGTCAACAATTCTGAGAGATATTTTAGAGCGCAACTATTTAGGCATCGGAACACCAGCAGCAGGATCTTAAATTTAACACGTGACTCCATGTTAACTATGGATCTTTAGAACAAATATCTATAGTTTACATTAGTATAAGAACGAGTCCTCTGCTCTCAAATGACACAAATACAGAAAATATAGAGATACCTAAAAATAAAAACTTTCGTAACACAATACATTTTTTCAGTTTGAAAAGGATGAAAGTGTTTTACAAAATAAAGCCATTAAAAATAGATGCAGTTTGTATTCATATATTATTTAAATACCATTAGCGCATGTTAAAATTGATCTAAAACAGATATTATATAATATGTAACTTTTTTTAAAAACTGAAAAGTTAACTTTCAATTAAGTCTTATAATCCAAGTATTAAGTAACAGTATTTATTAATATTTTTATTAGCAAAATGTTGCTTCAATCCAGAATCCTAGAATACAATGAATACAGTAAGTAAGGGAGAGGAACTGTCATTATGATACTTACTAAAGAATAATTTAACAAAAGTAGTCTTTGCAACTGTTGTTGTTTAGTTTATTTGATTTTTTTTTTATTATCCATGATAATTTAAATTATTAATTATCAGAAAGCTAAGTTTATTGGATGTTTTGCTGTACTTTGAGGTAATTTTACTGAATTCTCAGTGCAGCGAGAATTGATTGAGAGTATGGCAAAAACATCTTTAAAAAATTAAGTCCTTTGAGTTGAGTCCCACCCAAGAATTATTTAGAAATGTTTGTGATCAATGTTTCAGAAATGTAAGGGTACTAAGCTTGATAGGCCTACTAAGTACTTCAGATTAAAAACAATATTATCAGAATAAGCTATAGGGTGTAAAGTAAATGACCTACCGGTACTAATCCTATGTAAATTTAGTAGTTGTTCAACATGTTTAAGGTATAGTCATTGACCTTGTAATCTCTGGGTGGGAGGGTGTGGGCACAATGAGCAGACATCATTTTTCTGCAATGTCTGTATAATATACTGTATATGCTATGTTTTTAGTAGTAAGTAGTAAGACTACTACATATTTATTTAAAGGATAATTTCAATGTTTTTACATTGTGATCCGTGACCCAGTGACTCCAGTGTAAGATGAACAATCAAATGTGCTGTTCTGAATCTTAAGGCTCATGTTTATATTTGTACTTGTAAATTCTTATTCAAAATACCTATTTGATTAAGAGATATTAGCATATTTTAGATGGGTACTAGAATGACATTTAACCTTGACCCCTAAGACAAATCAAATACATTATTCTGAATCTTTGAGGTCATGTTTATATTCGTGTTTAATACATTCTTATACAAAATTATAAGATAATTGGGATGAAAATTGTCAAATGGCAGCCATCCGATTTTATGCAAATTAGGCCACTTATACTGGGCAGATCAGGGTAGGTTTTGGATATAGCATTCTCATTATTTTGAATTTATTTCAACAATAAAAAAAACTTTTGCAATTTGTTTGAAATCAAAGGCTATTTTTTAGCTATTTCCACCCGTTTAAATATACAAAACGGAAACAATTTAAGCTTAGAACGAGCCCTCCATATTATAAGCTCAGCTTATTTTGGAAGCTAGACTTTATTGTCATAACATTTGTTTTTTTGTTGTTTTTGGTTGTTTTAATACAAACAAAAAATGTATTCTGATGTATGGCATTTTAATACATTTTCATATTTACAGATGTTTTCGATTCAATTTTTGTTCAAATTGGATAACTATATGTGAAATTAAGATGGCATATTCAAGAAAGCCAATTTCAAATGTTATTTTTTTCAGGGGGACAATACACAATACATCTTTAAATGGAAACAGTCTGGCAATATAATTTACTCGGATAGTGCAAGTTAATATAATATAATGGAACACTGCGACACTGCGAAACTCTACTAATGTTGCCTCCAATCGATTTTTGTCGTTCCTAAGGCTAAATATAATTATTAATAATATTAATAATTATATTTAGCCTTAGAAACGACAAAAATCGATTGGAGGCAACATTAGTAGAGTTTCGCAGTGTTCCATTATATTATATTAACTTGCACTATCCGAATAAATTATAATATAATTAGTCTATTGCCAGACTGTTTCCATTTAAAGATGTATTGTGTATTGTCCCCCTGAAACAAAGAACATTTGAAATTGGCTTTCTTGAATATGCCATCTTAATTTCACATAATAATAGTTATCCAATTTGAACAAAAATTGAATCGAAAACATCTGTAAATATAATATAATAAAATACGACGTGCTGTGGGATTGGGGGTGTGTGGTGAAATCTGATAATTTCAGAAGAGGCCAGCGTCTAGTCGTCTGCCTTAGTTCAACTTTACTCTTTCTCTACATATTTTCATATTCGTAATTCGTGTAATGTTTCATGAAATACTTGTAAAAATAGAACCTTTTCTATTTTATCTGTACGTGGAAGGGTGCTGCACAATTTATCTAGGCAGCGAAAATTAATTTATTCTAAGCTCTGTTAGGATTACAACGGAAATACACCTGTTTAAATTGTTTTGTGTGGGTGTGTGTGTTGCTATTCTGGTCAAAATCGTTACGTTCATTGTCTAACAGTTCTTTCAAAAACTTGTACTGCATTTGAATATTAATCTTTGATATTATGTTTTCTGTTTATAATGGCAGATTTATTTCCCCCATTTCTAGTATATTGCGTTGCATTGTAGTCATAAATAAAGTGTTATTATCATATAATCGTTAACAAATATCAAGAAAACTTTTACTTATTTTCTATTTTGATTTATGCTAAATGGTATTTTATAGTCAAAAAGTGTAAAATCATAATTATTTGAATTTGTAATATAAATCAGCTAACATTGAAACCGGTAAAGACTTTAAATATCTTATCATTAACTGAGCTATACGTAACATGCGATTTGGAAGGTTCCGGAAAACCTACACTTGTCACATTTGAAATTTTTAAAATATATTTAGCATCATTTGTCATATCTTCAAAATGTTCTATGACGTCATAGTGGATATCGCACGAACCGCATACCTTATACATCTCGCTCCAATGGACGTTGTCCACGTTAGAGACTACCATATTAATAAAATCAACAAATTCCACGTCTTCAGTTGCATTTCTATCCCATTTATAGTGATCCTTAATTTTGTTTACATATTTCTCAATACCTCGTTGGTATTTTCCATCTTTCTTCTTCATTTTGCCATTAAAGGCTGATAAAAGTCGTGTGAACGGGTGTCTAACGAACATAAATTTAGTGTAGTTAGCCAAAATGTCTTTCTGTTTACTCAATGGGAATGGGTACATGTTTCTTTCACGCATGGCGAACCTGTTCTGTGGTAAGTTTCATCACTTGTGTGTAGTTCATATATTCCGATAATACCAACATTATTCGACACCAACTTGTACTTCCGACTTTCGGAGTTTGACAGAAGACAAGTTTGTGTTTCTCATTTACTAAGAGTCTTGGTTTTCCTTTCATTTTACATTTTCCATGCCGCGAACACATTTCGTTGGTATGCTTCGTTCGTTTTACATGAATTAACGAATATCTCTTCATGAACTCCTCAATACTTTCTAGTTGTTTTGTTGAATTAGCCTGATCAAAATAAAAGTTACGTTAAAATAAAGGTTCTTTGTAACACAATTTATTTTAAATGGAACGCTACAAAAACAATCCTCCGCTTTATCACCCTGCATGAATACCTAATAACCAGACAAGAACGTATCTTTGTTACATTTTACTATCAATCAAATTTCTTATCACGAAAGGGCCATTCTTCAACATAATACTATAGGCCTACGCCTAATAATATAAATAATTGAATAGTGAGGGA
Source organism: Antedon mediterranea (assembly GCF_964355755.1). Classification (NCBI taxonomy): domain Eukaryota; kingdom Metazoa; phylum Echinodermata; class Crinoidea; order Comatulida; family Antedonidae; genus Antedon; species Antedon mediterranea. The sequence continues at coordinate 30,690,322 of NC_092672.1, forward strand.
TTAGTTACAGTGTTGAATTTGAATAAACCATTGGTAAGCCTATTAACCATTTAAAATGAACATGCTGTTATAATACAAAAACAACATTATTCAATCATAAAAACGCTCTACTACACATGATAAATAGATGTCGGTCGATAAACTTCTGACGACGACTAACACAACGACAATCAGCTAAATGAATTCGTGATTTTATTTTATCTCTGGCTTGTTACATTATCATGATACATTACCGGACTTCTCCCTCTCGCAATGAACGGCAGTACAGATCTTCCCTATGTAGGCTCGTGTATGTAGCCTACTACGTCATTCACAAGTTACCCACGCATAGCAGTGTTACTAGCGCCATCACAGATTACCTCTATGGATCAAGCATTCACACATGAACGTGGAGTCCAAAAAAAAAAATTCATCGACAAACGAAATATAGCCTATATTTAATCCTTTTAAATATTAGGCATATTGCCAAGGCTAATAATCGATTTGTCCATAATTATTGCGTTTTGCTGGGGGTTTTCCATAATCTAAGGCCAATTTTAAAGCCAAATCATAATTGTGCGTATAGTTTTGTATTTCCGATGCGTGTAGTACCCTTTTTATTTTCACTTCCTTACGTCAGGCCAAATCGTAGTAATGTATGGACGTTCCGAAATTTGAACCGTGTTATACCGGTAGCGGAGTAAAGTTTGCTTCTTTCTGCAAATGTCCTTTTTTTTTTATTTTATTTCAACACATACATAATACAACATTAATAGATAATTAAGTTATCGTTGATATTTCGATACATATATTGTTTTACATTTTCCCATAATTTCTTTACTAGATCACATTCAAAGAACATATGTAGCAGTGTTTCCTGCCTTTCCTTGCAAAAACTACACATTGGTGAATCGACCTTTGACATCTTAAAGAGCATTGTTTTTGTATAAATTATACGATGAATATATTTAAATTGAAAAATGTTGAGCTTGGTGTCCTTTGTACATGCGTGTAAATTTGAGAAAAGGTTTTTCCAATTAAGTTTGTTGTCAAACTCCTTTTGCCATTTGGATTCAATTCCAAATTGGCTCTTCAACATATTTTAATATAATGTGTTTATAGATATAATGACAATTTCTTGTTTTCACAGAATTATAAATGTCTGTAATTTATATTCAACTTCATTAGTTGTGTTTACAATTAATTTCTGTTTACAGGGCTTTGGAATTGAATTTACAATCTGGTGATATAATAAGAAGTCTGGTTTAAAATTATATTTTTGCTTAAATTCGTCTAGTTCTAATATTTTCCCTTCTTTGTTCACGATATCTTTTACATAGTTTACATTTTTAACCAACCAATTTTTTTCAACTTTAAATTCTCTTTTATCAAAACATGAGTTGTTCCATAAAGATCGATTTAAGATGTCCTCTATCTTTTTTTTTCATTTTATTTTATTCAATTTCCAGGTAACATACAAAAATCATAAACAAAGTACGGCATCATTCAACAAAACAGAACAAAAGTACTATCAGCACCTGCGGGTAACCAAAAGTGGATCAGTTCAAAAGAACTGCACTGTCGAATGGCTTTCCAAACTAATAGTACGACAAACGCAATAGACATAAAAACACAGTGATAGTCTAGATGAATTCGATATCAGTAATACATTTTTTCAAATCCCTTCTAAACCCCCCAAAGTTAAACAGGACTTTGTTACGAACTTCATGCGGGATACATTCCCATATTCGAGGGAAATTAACGAACAGGGAGTATTTAAATGCATTAGTTCTAGCATACATGTGTTTAAAGGTGAGGGACTCTGGATACCGAGAATTAATTGTAAGGTATTCAAATATATCAAAATCAATTAAATTATGCAAACACTTAACTACAAAAATTATACTATGAAATTTCATTCTTTGAACCATATCTGGTAAATTTAGTATCTTAAGCCTGTCAGTGAAATCGCCTTCAACACACAATTTATTAACCCGTCTTAATGACTTGTTAATAGCTATATTATGTTGTTTTTGATGTGGATCCCACACAAGAGCACCATATTCAATAACAGGTCGACATAGTGCATTAAAAAGTTGTAGTAAAATTTTGGTGACATTGAAACCTACAAACCGTTATCGTATACGGTTCTACAACATTGTATTCACTCCACGCAGAGAGTATATCTTTATGGAACTTTTCAAGTTGTTTAATTTTTTGAAGATCTACAAAAGTTGGTTTCCAAAACAATATTTCCTCCAACCTCTTTAATCTAACTTTTAATAAACAATTTCCACTTGGATTGATTTCCATCAAGATATCTTTTCACCCAACATGATTTGAGAGATAAAAATGTCCTATCATTTGTTTTCTTTTGGAATGTGGTTTAAACACTTTTGTAAAGTTTATAGTGGATAAATACAAATGAATTTTGGAAATTGTGGTTTTAACATCTGACTTTATTTAGCATTAAATACTAAATAAAGTCAGATGTTAAAAATTAAGATTTAATTCAAAATAATACAATTTAACGTTTTGCTCAATATATTCATAACAGTAGCAACTTTTTAAAATTATTAATTGAGTTTAGTTATTAGAATGTATTACCGTACCAGAAGTACCTTCATCGGGGACTTCCTCGTGACGTTCGCATTGAACGACAAAAATGTTATCCTATATTGTTAGTCGCGTATGTTTTATTACCGGCGGAATAATATAGGCTACAATCCTCTGTTTGCTAGCGCACTATAGAGTGAGTAACATTTCCGGCGAACTAGGTGCAATTTATCATGATTTTTACGTGCGAGAGTACCATTTGCGGCCATCTAGGGGTGTCATTTAAAAATGTGCTTGCTCAAATACTCAGTGTCTACAGCCCTGGAGTCTTTGGGCAACCCTCTTAAAATATTCCTGCGACCGCCCCTGTATTTATGTTTCTTATTTTTCTGAAATATTTATTTTTTGACATCAATATAATGAAAGGACAATGGTCGGATAATTTTTATGTGGTGGGAGGAGATGAGACGAGACCCTTCCTTCCTTTTTATATATTTCCAATATTGCTTTCTGTCTCTTGCTGTCTTTTCTTTGGGATGTTGAAACCCTCGGTATATTAAATTAACGCCTTTACCCTTCTTTAAAAAACCGTTGGTCCATCCATTATAAAATACGAATTAAGTTTGTCAGTAATGTAATATCAAGTATATCTTAACCAAATGGAAAGTGGCAGAGAAAACAATCTGTGTTACCCCTTATACACTAGTTTGTAGTCACCCCTCCCAGATAAGCGCGATTTCCACCGCTTTGATATAGGGGAGAACATAATGAAAGAATCCGCGATTCATGATGCGCTTCGCGCTATACATAAAGGAAGCGACACTATTATGTAACCGGCCAGCCATTGCCACAAAAGAACAAACGCGCACGCGCATGGGTTTTAGATTTTTAATAGCCATCTACTGCATTGTTAAATAATAATGGATTTGCAATTTAACTCCAAGGTGGAATGAGATTTATATTAGATGAACGATAATAACAAAAAAAAATCTTTAAATTATAATAATTAAACCTTTAATATGATATAAATGATTATAAATTCGTCAATAAACACAGTCCTTAAATAAAACGATCAATATACAAGAATAACAATAATACAAGTAGGCCTAATCAGTATAACAAAATACAGTAAATATGGCTTATTTCTATTTATTAAACTTTTTTTATCGGACTGAACCACGGTTAAATTTATTGTATTGTATGTTCTGTTTAATTAAGGTATTTAAAATGGAAATAAATATGTTCCGATTGTATTTGTAATTTAGTGTTGTATTTAAAAATAATTAACATGTCTTTGGCGGGGCCATAAATTAATACGATCGACCTTCACCGTGACGCACGGCACTACGTGTGTGAGTTCGCTGGGCTGTATAGTTTAGCCAGCTAGGCCTAGCGATCACTGACTGAGGTTCGTGCGTGATTTTTTCGTTTTTTTAGTATGAAAAAGACATTGCAAAACACCAAGGTATCTTAGGTAATAGAAACCATTGATTAAAGTATGATTTTTCATAATTTTATTATTGTCGGCAATGTGGATTTTTCGTGTGCTGACTATAGGCACTAACTAATTGTTATTATCATATAATCGTTAAAAAATATCGAGAAAACTTTACTTATTTTCTATTTTGATTGATGCGAAATGGTATTTTATAGTCAAAAAGTGTAAAATCATATTTGAATTTGTAATATAAATCAGCTAACATTGATACCGGTAAAGTGGAAAAGGCTTTAAATATCTTATCATTATCTGAGCTATACGTAGCATGCGATTTGGAAGGTTCTGGAAAACCTACACTTGTCACATTTGAAAGTGTTAAAATATATTTAGCATCGTTTGTCATATCCTCAAAATGTCCAATGACGTCATAATGGATATCGCACGAACCGCAGACCTTATACATCTCGCTCCAATGGACGTTGCCTACGTTAGAGACTACCATATTAATAAAATCAACAAATTCCACGTCTTCAGTTGCATTTCTATCCCATCTATAGTGACCCTTAATTTTGTTTACATAATACTCAGTACCTCGTTGGTATTTTCCATCTTTCTTCTTCATTTTGTCATTAAATGCTGATAAAAGTCGTGTGAACGGGTGTCTAACGAACATAAATTTAGTGTAGTTAGCCAAAATGTGTTTCTGTTTACTCAATGGGAATGCACCTAGACGGGGTACATGTTTCTTCCACGCACGGCTAACCTGGGCTGCGGTAAGTTTCATCACTTGTGTGTAGTTCATATATTCCGATAGCACCAACATTATTCGACACCAACTTACACTTCCGACTTTCGGAGTTTGACAGAAGACAAGCTTGTGTTTCTCATTTACTAAGAGTTTACTAAGAGGTTTTCCAGCCAGACGTTTTCCATGCCGTAAACACATTTCGTTGGTATGCTTCGTTCGTTTTACATGAATTAACGAATATCTCTTCATGAACTCCTCAATACTTTCTAGTTGTTCTGTTGAATTAGCCTGATGATCAAAATAAAATTTACGTTAAAATAAAGGTTTAAGCTTGGTGCCTATAGTATTTACAGCGCAACGCAAGTCCGTATTTACGCGCAACGCAAGTAATTTGACCAATCACGACATGGATGATTCATAATCGACTCATGATTTTGTCAATTTACTGACGTTCATGCCCTTACGACCTTGTGTTGCGTATGCACGCGTCCCTGATGCGGTGGTACGGTAAGATAGACATGCAGTCCCCCGCCTACAGTATCACCAGTCTTAAGTTTTACCCGGGTAGCATTACTTTTTTTCCTATTGCGTTAAGGCAGAAACTATAGAGGGCCTGAATTCTCACATAAATATTCATGATGTGACGTCAAACACTGGAAATAGTTCTCACGCGGTACCGAAAATTATCTCTCGTCGCACTGCGATGGTAGCTGCTGCCAGATGTGCTCAGAATTAGTAAAAGGTTGAAAAAAATAAAAGAAAAACTGAATTTTTTCACCACAGTGCATTTCTATAAGGTCCCTATATGAACATACTAAAAGTCTACAAAAATCCAGGTACACAAAATGGCCGCCAATGGCGAAAATGTCTAAAAATTGACCAAAAAACATAAATAGTAGATCTAATTACCGCTTTAGGCCTATAGCAGTTTTTACAATGCTTTTTATATTTCTTTAGTGTCAAACATTTCAACTGCAATACAATTAATATACATATTAATTTAAGCGCTATTAGAAAATGGCCGCAACATTTTCTAGATGTTGTCTTCCTTTTCTTTTATTCAATTGTTCACACTTCAAAAATAGTACAAGTTATGTGCAACAATGATAACAGGTATCATAGTAATAAACAATAAGGTAATCAAACTAATTTTTAAAAAATGTATAAAGATACTTGTACTTTAGGCCTAAGTATCAAGATATCACCACAGTTATAATAATAAACAACGTAATTATAATGTATCATTATCAGGACAATCCTCCGTCTATAGTATATTAGAAGGAATTGAGCATGTGCTGATGCCTTGACATTACTGGTGGTAAATTTTTCATCAATGGACACATGCCATTTGGTTGAAGAGTATTTTCTATTCACTGCTGTACCTGGTAATAGACATGCAAGGAATGATATTTTGCAGCATATGTTGGGGGAATAGATTTTATTTTGCTTTTTGCTCCTTTCTCACAGAACCTTAGGTTGTCTAAAGTGCTACCAATGCCAATTCATCTGATGCGATGATTTGTTTTTAGACGTTTAGTTTTACAGAGATTGTAAGCACACCGTACTACTGCAGTATTGGAGAGGGCACCCTACTTTTGAAATTTAGTTCAAAATTGCAAAATTTTAGGGTTTTGGGAAAAACACAATATTTGTAAAATTAACTGATTAACGGAAAAATATTATTAGTGAAATAAATTCATAAATGATTTTAGTACATTGTCATGTAAAATTAAATGTCTTTGAACCAAACAATAATCTGTAATTTAACGGAAAAATCAACCAATGTCTTTTTTCCGAAATTGTACCCTAGAAAATCGTTAAAATAAAATATTTAGCAAAATTGAACAGTCCTGAATTTTAAATCCCTGGTAGAAATATTAAATCTACAGAATACGATCGATATTAAGATACAAAATTCGGTAAGTGGGATGCAGCTCCGACTATTCAAACTAAAGGTACCTCCCTATTTGTTCCATCGAAAACTAGCGAAACCGCCATTTTGTAAACAATTGTCATCGTGTTTATGAATTAATTTATTTATAGCGAACGATATACGCGATGTTTATTATTGTCCGCGTATAAGTATTTATATAAAAAAATACATTCCATTACAAAGTATTTTATTACTTGTTTATTTATGACAATATAAATTTTAGTTGAGGAATATTTATCATAACTATTATAATAGCTTGTATACGAGTCCGAGGCCTAGCCCTATTTAGCGAGCGATTGTTCCAGGGGCGCAAAGTCACTTAGTGACATCGTGATCGGGCGCGTCGGGACTAGCTAATATCAATAATATGAACTGAAATAAACGGCTAACAAGAACTGTTGTAATATACTTGCTTACAATTTTTTGTTAATGATGAACAAACAAGCAATTAATTTGAATAACAAATTATTTTAAATTTTGTTTGGGTAAAAACATAATAATGTACCAAAGTAACAAACTACTGTATAATAATTAATAGTAATACAGTATTTATAAAATATAATATAGGCCTAACAATAAATATTCAATTTTTAAGGTCTACCCATAGAGATAATTATAGTGAACCTATGGTCTACCACATGACAATAACATAATTTACAACGTATAGTGTAGTAGGTTTGCATTCAACATAAAACATTTGTATTGTAATTCGCCTATCATGAATTCTCTGCAACATTGGCTACATTATTATTTTGTAATTCAACATTTTGTTTTAAATTATTAAAGTATAGTTTGGGTATCATCTTTTTATTCACTTCACTCTCAATTTGAAGTCACAATGATTTCTGAAAGTGTCAACAAAATTAATAAATTTTATTTAACAAATATTTTTAATGTCTGGTTGTATTATATAATTATGATATTATTATTATATATTATATGATGGCCTAAAAAATAAAAGGGGGCTGTATTTTATTATTTAAATTAAAGTATTTACCATTATTATTTATATAATCTAGGCCTACTACTAGCCTAGCTAGGCATCTATATTTAGCTTAATAAATCAAATAATAAATGAAAAATAAAATAATAATAATACTGATTAAAAAGTATTTGTTTGGGGTGATCAAATCACCGTTCCAGGCTGGGCCGGCCAGGACCAATGATATTCGTACAGTACAACTTAACGACTATCGGATCAGCATCAACACAGTTTACAAAACCATGGATATTTCCTTCATGGTACAACACACGTCTCGTTATCGCCTATACTGACCACCATAGAGTTATTACTATAATATCTCTATGTACTGACATACGTGTCTCGCGTCGCCGAAACCACGCTCACAGCTAGAAAATGTACTACCTTTCGAGGCCTGAGAATACACCAACAAATTTTGAACAGGATAGAAATATATCATACTCGATTAAAGTAATATTATTCTTGATAAAACAATTGATTATAATTTTTTTAATTCTGTAGGATGCACCTCCGACTATTTTTCATAGCCATATGGCGGCCATTTTGTTAAAAAAACCTATTTCCCCTACCTGGATTTTTCTAGATTTTAGTACCGTATGTTCATATAAGCACCTTATAGAAATGCATTGTGGTGTAATGTTGCAATTTTTTCAACCATATTTCATAGTTTTCCTGTACTAAGTACAATTACTGCGTTCTGCGCACTGCGAATGCGAACGTGCATCAGCCAGTGTGTTTTGCAAGTATGACGTCATGAGCTCAGGCATGCATCATGAATATTCATGATATATATGCACTCCCTCTATGGGTGTCTTGAAAACAGAGACCTCGAAAACAGAGACCAGAGACCCGAGACACAGGGTCTCTGTTTTCGAGAAAATCTCGAAAACAGAGACCCCCTATAAAACGTAATATTGACTTAATATTGAGACATTTTAGTGGGGGTCTCTGTTTTCGAGAAAAACTCAAAAACAGAGACCCCCACTAAAATGTCTCAATATTAAGTCAATATTACGTTTTATAGGGGGTCTCTGTTTTCGAGAAAAACTCGAAAACAGAGACCCCCCTATATTACGTAATATTGATACGTTTTAGTGGGGGTCTCTGTTTTCGAGATTTTCTCAAAAACAGAGACCCTGGGTCTCGGGTCTCTGGTCTCTGTTTTCGAGGTCTCTGTTTTCGAGACACCCCTCCCTCTATAGTTTCTCCCTTAACCCAATATGGGAAAAATAATGCACTCGGGTACGGTAAACGTAAGTTGGTTTGGTGGGTAAGAACCACGTACCAACCCGGTAAGCTTGGTTTTCACTCTAAGACGCAACGCATTGACCAATAAAGGCGATGGATTATCCACCCATTGTGATTGGTATCCGCTTGCGTTACAGTCACACGTCCTTTCTTGCATTGCGTACGTAATGCAACAAAGGTCCAGGCTTACCAAACGTGCGGTTTGCGATGTTAGTGAACTATTCTGGTGACGGAGAACAAAAACATATAGGATGAATCTTGAATTGATAATTATATAGTATTTCATAGGGTCTATTTTAATATTATGTCTGTAAATAGTTGAATCCAATTAAATTGTCAGTTTAATTGTTTACTTACCACTAATTGAGTGTTGTTACTTAAGTGTAGGTGTTTGAGTTTCGTTTTCCTGGTAATCGCCAAATCTATATAAACAGTACAATTGTTTTTATGATTAATTCGTATTTTTTATTACTCATGGATGAACTTAATCATAGAGGAATTAGGTAGATATGGAAAAAAAATTAATGAAAAACTTACAAATGGAAAATTTTTCTGTGTAAAATATTTTAAAACGAGATAGTTGATAATATTATTCATGGATGCATAATAAACGAAAATATGCTATAACGATATTTAAAAACATAAGGGTTATTTAGACCAAACGTCCTTGTATTTACTTTTTAAACCTTTTTGTAAGTGTATAGAAAAATATAAGAACATTAATGAAAAAAGAGGTATTACGGAATTCAAAAATTTAAAAATGTTACTGGTGAAGTTTTGTCGAATTGTAGCGACATTTAAAATTTGTAAAAAATGTAATAAATAAAATGATTTTATGTAATGACATGAAAGATAATAATGCATGTGAATATAAAGCCTGGTTTCCTGTCGACGTAAGATTTGGAAATGCTAACGTTTGTTACGATTGTTGCGTTTGTTACGTCTCTTCCGTTAAGTTGAACAAAAGTGAACGTCGTTTTGATCGTTCTGAAATTTTTTCTTACGCTTCTGTGTTTGCTCGATCGATGGTTGCCCATGTAAGGCAATTGTTTTTCAGGTAGGCCGCCTAGGCTTAATAGAAAGGCATACATGCTGTGTGGCATATACTGTACATAGGCCTAGCTACATAAAACGGAACATGTCTAGGCCCAGGCCCAGTCCTACATCATAACCACTACTATTTTACTGTAATATAGGCAAGAGGCCTGTACTAAAAATGTCCTAGACCGTAGCCTTCTTGTAGGCCTAGCCTAGGCCTACATAGTAATACTAGGCCTTGGCTAGCCTACTACTAAAAGCCTTTTTTAGGCCTACCTACTATTATATAGCCTAGGCCCCTAGTACTTAGTAGTAGTAGGCCTCCTATACTAGCCTACTAGGCTAGGCCCTACAAACAAGTACTAGGCCTATCCCAATTAAGTGGACCACCATCTGTAGGCCTAGGCTAGCTTTGGAATTAGGCATAAATCTCTCTTTTTTTTTAGTGTGACTTTATTTTATATGATAGGCCAAATTAAAAAAAAACATTTTAACATTTTAATGTATTGGATCTACACACTATACACAATAATTCCAACTTCTAAACTGCAACAAAAATGATCTACAGTGAAACTCTTCTTTTACATGCCCTTTGGTTGGAATGTGTTTAAAAACTAAATGTTTGTAACTAAAAATCTTATCATACTGTACACATAATTATAAATAATAACAGTAGTTCAGCTGCTTAATAGGAAAATGCTATAAAATTAAAATTTGTAGTCATTAACTTAAGAAAAACAAGTGAAAAACACTTTAAATATGTTTAATTATTTTTCTTTGATTTAAAATAATTATTGAAAAGCTTCAACACACTAGTTTTAAAATGTTAAATATTTTTACAGAGCAAATTTTAAACACAAAATGAGGCCTATAATGATTCCAAAGTAAATACTGCCCAGTACATAGGAAATATCACACTTATTTATTATTAACAATTTTACATGTGAACAGAAAGTCTGCTTCTAGTACCACTGAAAATTAAACAAAACATTGATATTAACATTGATAATGTATCAACAACATTGAAAGTGTATGTGTTGCATTTACAAATTGTTTTGCTTTATTAAATAGATATACAAGAATGACACCAGAAAGATTGAATCAACTTGACTGTGTCCTTAATTCAGCCCCATCTGAAAGAGAGAAATTACAGTACAGTGTACCACAGTTTCAGAGTTTAAAAATATGTTTATAGTTTTAGTACTCAACTTTTTAGATTTATTTAAAGGTTTAATTTCCTGTATCATTGTGTGACACAGTGTATGCAAAAAAAGTTACTGTATATCACTTAAGGTAATCAGTAAAAGTGTTTGTGTTTGCTTTTTAAAAATGTATTTAGTTAATAAGTAAGTAATTATAGTATTTAGGTAAAGGTTTGATTGTCGGTATTATATATTCTGTATGCCATGGTGTATGCATCTATTATTTTTGAGAATTTATATAAATGGCCTAATCCATAAAATAGTTTTGTGCAGAATGTATTTGTAAATAAATTTATTTAACAAGTATTTACTGTATGCTTCTTATTATTAAGTGTGGAGGGATATTGAATGGCAATATTATTTAATAACTTTATTATTATTATTACTATTATTTTCATTATTATTAATTGTTATTAAATATCTTACCTTCTGTATTTAATATTACATCCATAAAATAGTATTGTGCAGAATGTATTTGTAAATAAATTTATTTAACAAGTATTTACTGTATGCTTCTTATTATTAAGTGTGGAGGGATATTGAATGGCAATATTATTTAATAACTTTATTATTAGTGTTATTATTATCATTATTATTAATTGTTATTAAATATCTTACCTTCTGTATTTAATATTACATCTACTGCATCAGAGTCTAATAGCATGCTTCTTATTACAACACAAACAACAAAAACATTGATTAGAAAAACTCAGATGGAGCAAATAGTGCCGGTTTAAATTGTTTAAAAACATCGAATCATTTCTCCTAATAAAAGAATATGTCAATAAAATAAAGAAAAGTGTGAATAGAAAGAACTTGAATATAATTGTACGTTTTTAATATAGGGCTAATTTTTATCCTTTTTTGGTAAAGAGGTGTTGTAAAAAAGCTGCTTTTATTAATGAAATTCGTATTTTCGTATCTATTAAAAATAGGCCTATCCTTTTCCATTGTATATCTTGCGCTTACGACTCTTACGCTTACGTAAAGTTGACTCCAAGTCAACTTTACGTAAGAATCGTTAATAACGCAACGCAAGTGATCGTAAGCAATAAAATCCCGGTTTCCTGTAAATTCGCGATAAATCGACGTATCAGACGGAGATTCGATACCCCGGTTTCCTGTTGATCGTCTATTTTTCTTGCGTTTACGTCGATTTCACCAAAATATTGTCGTAAGCGGTTTCCTGTCAAATGTTGGTTTCTTACGTAAAATCGACGTAACAATCGTAACTGACGTTAGAAAAACGGACTCTTACGTCGACAGGAAACCAGCCTTAAGTGGTGTTTACGCCACAAAAACGAAAAAATAAGATATGAAACGCTGTGGCGCAAACGTTCCATAGGTAGACCTATTACTGCCATTGTATTGTGTTTCTAGAAAAATATTAATTTTATTCTTTTTTCTCTCCTTCGTAGGAGCAACCCACTTTTACTTCATAGAGTACATCTTTCAGTTTTGAATGTTAAATTAAAAATTAAAAGAATGTATAGCAGATCTGTAAAATATAATTTACAATTTTCTCTCTTAAAAAAGGTCTTTAAAAAAATGTACACATCAATATTAAGATACTTGTTTTGCTATTTAACTCTTGAGTTTTAATGAGACCCGATATAATTTTGATTCCTGTCAGTACATTTCTTTAAAATGTAATTTAAATGTTATATTTATACACATACTGTACATATACATTATATAAATGTGGGGCCCACATTAACAAATGTTTACTATACGTACACCACACACACCCCATATACAGTGATGGTTATACTGGACAAAAAAGCACCACTTGGTGGTACATGTCAAACACTTGTGATGCTCTATTCCTGGATACTGAAGGAATCTACAGTACCGAGCGCGTGTCGCCGATGAAGGGTGAAGTGTCAATCAATTATTAAGCCTATACACAATTATTATTAGAGTAAACGTTTTAGTTATCCGCACTCGGCGGATAACTCCTTGTTTTTTGTTTGTTATTTAAGAGCCATTGTCTGTAAAAATCAAAGATTTGGTGGCAGATATAAAAAAATGGATTTCTCTCAAATTTTTACCATGAATAGACACTTCAATAAAAAGCATATCTACAACATTCATTTTAATTTTTAGCCTTCGTTGCCATGACAATGGTCAATTATCCAAATGTTGATGTTTTTGCCATTTTTCACAGATTTTCTATAGTGAAAAAGTACAAATTGTATACTTGTTTTAACCAAAAATACTTACAGTACACTTTTTGTTTTTGTTTATATCAGTGTAAACAACTAAGTATTGAGTTCCATTCAATTTAGAAAAAAAAAATTACAAAATGGAGTTTGGTTGATACCATTATTTTAAAAAGAGGTGTTTTTAAAATATATTTTTTTATAAAAGTATACCTCATAAACGTACCTATAACTTCTAAAGTGGTGTTTTTATATCAATGAAGTTTTGTAATTTGATAGTCAATAGGTTTTTCAACAATAATCACGAAAAGAAAACTGGGGTAAATTCTGTACATAGATTTTGTGTTGCCAGGAAAATACAGAAAATACAAAAAAATACAAACAAAATGACAATAAACAAAACACATGAATCAAAATTGAAATATGGCTAATCCAATAATAAAATATATATTTGGCTTGTCATAATGCTACTAGAGTCATACGAATAGTTTAGATAAAATACGAGAATGTGTTGCCAGGTTTATTTCAATTAATTGCCAGAAAAACAGTATTTTGCATTGAAATATTTAGTTGATGGAAACTAATGTTAAACTTTGAAATAATTGCCTCCAGGTTTTTTTTTTAAATTTTGACATCTATTTTTTGTAAAGAGATACAGAAAGACGTCCCAAAAAATCTGTACTTGTAAATAGGATATTTGAGGTCAGAATGCAAAACAGGACAGGTCCCCACTTTAGTTCAAATATTAATGTTTTATCAAAATTTACAAGATAATTTAATTTTAATTTAATTTTTTAACTATAGTTTTACCTTAGCAACCATTTCTATGTGTAACTAAGGAAAGAAATTAAAAAAAAACGTTTAAGAAATGACGTGTTTATGAATACAAAGAATTAAATTGCATTTGTACTTTTTCTCAATTTTACTTCTACTGCATTCTAATAATCATAAAGTGATGACAAACTTGATCTTGGAAATTCATTCATTTTGAGGTCAAATGAGGTCAACATTTTACCATAGTAACTGTTTCTATGCGAAAATATTTTTAAAATAAGGGGTTTTCATAAATACTACTTAGTTTTACATTTCTACTTTTTCCCAAATTTACTTTAAATACTGAATCATAATAATCTCAGAAAAAAGTCTTGACAAATCTAAATAAAGGTAAAACATTGAACTTTAGTGTTATCTTAAAACCTGTTTCTATATATAACTAAGGATAATTAAAAATAAAATAAAATATGGGGGTTCATGAAAAAAATATAATTACATTATTGAGGTCAATTGACATCAACATTTTACCTGTAGTGTATTTTAGCAACTCTTTCTATGCGTAACTAAGAAAGGGTATAACCATATATGATTATACTTGACAAAATACAATAATATTAATACTACAGTTAAAAATGAATACGATTTGATTTTTAGAAATACACATTAATTATTTGTTTTTTCTTTCATGTGACCCAATTTCTTTTCAGTCTTGTTTTATTTATATTACAAGCATATATTGATTCTCTAGTGAAATTTTCAAGTTTACATCTAGACGACTGTTGATTTTATTTTTGAATGTTCTTCTTGAATGATTTAAAAATATATGTTTTATAATTACAAACGGTGAACACTGATATTAATTCATTGACATTTTCACGTTTTGTTCCTATCACAATGTCTAAAATAATGTACGGTTTCCTCAAACAAGTTATTAGCATTTTACAATCATGTTGTTATCAATTGCCTGTAAATAATACTACATACCATAAGCATCAATATCCATGAAAAGAAAAAGAAACATAAATCCGGCACAGATGAAAACAAACATGAATAACATTCTCACGTTTAACCTAGACCAAGCCATTCTGAGCAAATTTCCGTCAATCCGATTCCCCTGTTCATCGACTATACAACAAATATCCGTCTGTTAATCTATCAATAGGGAGGTTTCGCAACCTTACCAATACGCTAACGAAAACGGATACGTCACACATTTGTGAAACTTTTGAGCTGATCCCCATTTCATATTCGTAAAGCGTATTCGTGTTGACAAAGAATATTATTATATCACAAGAATGAGTATTCCGCGATTTTTGCATGAGAAATTTGTAACAGAGAGCTCCAGAGAGTGATGCCCGCCCCCATAAGGCAGGATGTATACATACTAAATAAGACTTGATTTAATAGATATTATACATGTCACATTACATAGAATTATGATAATATATTTTGCAATTGTAAACTATTTTATAATATATATTTATTAACAAACTAGTGTAAATTCACTTTTACAGACAATTATTTACTAACATGCTAAATTAGTTCACAAAAAAGGCCTAACACAGCAACACCAAAAATCAACGAATCGTTACTTAACACGGCCTATTCTTTACCATTGCCGCGTACTACTCTACGCCCGGTAAATTAAGTATTGCTTTTATGTTATAAATTAGTATAAAATACATTGTATTAATAGGATAAATTGTTAAATGTCATTAACATTTATTTGTTCTACCAGAAACAAGTTAAATATAGGAATATTATTAAACTATCCTTTGTGAAAACGCGTAAACACCAACACGCCCGGTCACGCTATCGTAGCGCCCGGTTGATAAAGCGAACTGTTTATACGGCAGTTTTTACTAAATAAATTGCATAAAACGAACAATTAAATATCCAAATAGCATTTAACATGAAATTGGCATGAAAATACTACCGGTGGTCCAGCCTTTGATTAGTGAAACCGTCACAAAAAGTTGTATACATCCCAGATACATCCTCACTTATGGCGGCGCCCTACCACACATGGACAATATTACTGTTACAGGAAAAATTGCGGATTACTCATTCTTGTGATATATTATATTCTTTGGTGTTGACGAATATCACCAGTCATATTCGTAACTACAAAACGAGTATAGTTTTTGAACTATTTTGCACATTTTGCATTTGAATCAGGAATGATTCATGATTATAATATAATTATAGATTTATTGAAAGTAATATACTAAAGTAATTTACTAAAATGCCAGGTCAATTTTGATAAATAGCAGTTTTTAAAGTCCTCACTCGCTTTGTACTCTAGTAGCTAGATCAACTTTCGTATGCACTTTGAGGTTCAGAGAATTTGACTTCAGAAATTGGTTTAGGGTGGTCAAACAATCATGTTTGGCTTGGTTACACATTTTGAAAATGTGGCGAAAGGTCAAAAGGTCAGGGTCAAAGGTTATAAGATCAAACACCATTATGTCCTTAAATATCGTCAAACACTGGTCACAGCGAGGTAATTTTGGTCTCAAATTGATCAGAAGGTATACATTCATATTCAGTCTAATGAAACATTTTAGTCGAAAATGACCGGAAATGCCATTTCTGACCTTTGACCCATAAACCAGGGCATGTCTGTATCTCCGTAACTATTGGCCGTAGAGACTTGAATTTGGGCTCAAATTGTTCGAAATATAAATTTAGTTATTTGTTATACTTTTTGAACAATGTTACAAAAGGTCAAAAGGTCAAGGCCAGGGGTTATATGAATAAACACAAATAGGTATTTGTATCTCGGCAACCACTGGTCACAGCGAGTAAATTTTGGTCTCAAAATGTTCAGAAGGTATACATTCATATTCAGTCTAATGAAACATTTTAGTAAAAAATGACCGAAAATGACATTTCTGACCTTTCACATACATACCAGGGCATCTTCTTATCTCTGTAAGTACAGGTCGTAGAAACTTAAATTTAGTATCAAATTGTTAGAAATACACATATTTACATTCATTCTAACAGAAAATTTGGATAAAAGATGATCAGAAATACTATTAATTACTAATCTTTTAAATGAAAAACATATCTACCCAACTTATCATTAGACAGTAATGTTATGCAATAATTGATGCTTAATAATTTCATTATAGGAATTAAAACAAATCCTTTACTGTTTGTAATAATTGTACTTTTGCTTATAATTAATAATGCTAGAAAGTATTGTTGACCTCCGAACGTTCAAACATTTTGAGAATGCTAGAAGTAATTTACTGTAGTTACCCGAATAAAAGCCTCGGGCATTTATTTATTCAGGGAAGGCGTTTATTTTGTTGGGTGTAATAATGGTAACATGTATAATCAAATAAATACACCCCAGATATATATATATATATATAAAATATATATATAATAAGAATAATAACGAGATTAAACCTCATTCTATCCTGGTGGAAGTACAATCATGTAATAAAAGGAATCGGAGACCACAATAATAGACCAAGTCATTGTCATTATTACGTAACACTGTTGCATAATAGTTTTGAATGTCAACGACAAACTTATACATATACACGTCTGTTCCCAGTGTAGATAATAAAACAATATATATTTCTGGAGATTTATTATCAATAACACTAGAAACTTTGACATGTTTTAGGTACTGAATGCATTGACAATAAAAGCATCAGAAGTTTATCATGATAAAATCATACTACAACACTGTACTACAGTACACAAAGGTGTTTTCAGGAAAGCTGGACATATTGTAGAATAGTAATGAAACTATGTATTGGCATTTAAAACTATGCAAAAGATTGTTGTCAAATTGTAGTTACAAACAAATAGATGATAGAATGAAGATCCATTATGAGTGCAACCGTGTCAGGATAATGATGTGTCATTGTTTTATATCATTATACTGCCACCTGGAGGAGAAGATCCATTTAATGGAATCTATCACTTTTATTTTAAAAGACAGAAACATTTCGTTAAAAAGCATAAGGAGGAAAACGAATCATGTAAAGTACCTTTTATCAGTTGAGAAACGAAATACAATTATTAAAATTAGAGTATTCCTTCAAATAAACGCCACCATTCCCTCCAATAGAACACCATGTGGAATAAACGCCCCGCCACATACATTTACACGTCAACACATTTCATTAACTACCATAATCTACAATTTACCAAGCATTTTGACATAATTGTATCACTTTTTGATATTAATTGTGCAGTATTGTTTTACATCTAGGTGGTATTTATTTGATTATACATGTTACCATATTATACCCTAAATAAAGATGTCTCCTTTCCCCCTAAAAACCCTTTTGAACAATAAATGCCTGGGGCGTTTAATCGGATACATATGGCAAGTTACTTCTAGCATTCTGAAAAAAAACTGTTGAGCTTAACGTTTCTATCAAAATGTCCTCGGGGACAGCAATAACTAGTACTTGAAATCTATATATAGGGCCTAAATTTACGTAAGGGCAAAATTCGGTAAATCGCGCCTTACTTCTAGAATTTTTACTCGATGGTATGTAAAGTTGGTTCGTACTTTCGGTACTGATTTTAACCGCCTGATGTAACCCTGTTTACTAATTAAATTAAGTTAGATAATTAGTTATTGACGATTAAAACGAATTTAGGTTCAACGATTTGCCCCAAATAGGGGTGTTTTCCGATCGTGGTATACACTGTCTAATGGATGTCCATCTTAAAAAATACCCGCCACAAAAATGCGAGGAGGCTTCGCATTTTCCTATCTCCTCCTACGATAATTGTTTTTAATAGCTGAAAACCGGTTGAACAGCTAGAGTACACCATCATAATGTTGAAGACAGGCCAATTTTCTTTAAAAAATACTATTTTGATAGATTTAATATACGATTATACAAATGTATTGATTTGCGATGAATGTTACATCCCAATCTCTCAGTCTTCCAGAGTTTGATTTAACACAAGTCGGTAAATTTATGAGCCCTTGGTTTAACACATGCCTGGCAGGCCCGTTCATATCGAACTTAAGGCGAGATAAATTTACTAGATTAACGAGATGATGTCGCCATAACTTCGACGTGAACGAATTATTAGGGCGAGATGAAGGAATTTCCTCGACTACGGTCAGTCAAGGCCATCGCCTCGACGGAATAGTAAATCCACTGGTAAAGCTAGAAAACGATTAAGGTAATTAACACAGCATGAGGCATTCAGAATTGGAGGTCACCAATACACCAATCAGATTAAAGCAAATTTCAACTTTGACATATAAACATCAACAAATTAGCTTTATTTCTGAACCACATGTTAACCGAGAGCGACGATCTGTCATATTACTATTTTAAAACTTATTTTAATACATCTGTACCGCATTCATCATGTCCGAAAAAGTAAAAGCGAAGACAAAAAATTTTACATCTAGGCTTGTATGTAAAAGAAACATGATCTCCCCAAGTTCGCGCTGTTCCTCGGCATATCGTAGGTATCTGAGCCGTCGTTGTTGTCGCATCATTCGCTGGGATTCCATGCAGCTAGAAACGAACTCAACTAACGCAAACAGCAGCAAAGCAGTACCTTCTTCTAGTTCAGTGTCGTCATTAATCATTTGTAAAAATATAGGTAAAAACCCCGATAATAATAATAACTGAGGAAACATTGTGTCGACGGATCGTTAAGCAGTACTCGAAAAAGAAGAAGAAGGTGGTAGAATGGGTGCGTATACACACAAGGAATAGCCCACAATAAAGTGCCCTAACCTGTTCAACTGTACTTCCTATTCGTGTCGGCGGGGTCGCGAGCACGTGATGCTTAAGTTATCTCGCCCTAACATGAGCCGTCGAACGCAATTTAATTAATTTAATCGAATTACCGCTCTCGTAAAATTTAACTAGATCAGTACTATCTCGCCCTAAGTAGACATAGTTCCATGTCAACCCCACTATGATGAACCCAACTACGGTAGGTAAATATATGGGCCCTTTGAGAATAAACTTGCAATACTTTGACAATACTGTAAATATCTATTAACTATTTGGTTCTCATTTGAATCGAACATTTCTTACTGTGAATGTTCGTCCTGTTAGATAATAATAAACTGTACTGACATTGTGGATAGGCTCTACTGTTAGATATATAAACACATTATTATATACAAATAAACTTTATACTGACAGTTCCTTCTCAACGTTTGTATTAATTAATAATTACCAAAAATATAAACGTCGTAGTGGTGTATCGTGGTATGTACTTTAATATTTCAATCGATTATGACAGTGACAGTTTTAACAAAGTATTAAATCGCAAATGTTTTACTGTATTTAGAGGTATATTATGTATAGGCTTATAAAACATGAACAAAATATTTCGTTACTGAGTGGATAAAGAATATATTTAAAAATTGTTCCTCTTTGTACCTATCCGCTTTCCCATCCCTCAACCCTAATGTTACATACAAAACACAAATTGGGTTTCTTTAAATGAGTCCAAATAAAATATGTGGACTCATTTTGTGATAAGTTTCTCCTTCGGAAGTAATTCCCAGGGTGCTAATTTTAGTTGACTACATAAATCATCGTGTCTATTTATTCGTTTCTGTAAACGACAATGTATTATAGTCCTGCGGTACGTACATTTGAATACGCCAGTTTTGCTACGCTGAAATTACTGTATATTCGAGAACCATCTGTGGGCACGACCTAGATGGTACGCGAGCGAAGCGAGCGTACCATCTAGTTAAAACAATTTAAAGTATCGGTTATTGCATAACATTACTGTCTAAGGATAAGTTGTGTAGATATGTTTTTTGTTTGAAACATTAGTAATAGTATTTTTGTTCATCTTTTAACCACATTTTCTATTACAATGAATGTAAATATGTATATTTCGAACAATTTGATACCAAATTTAAGTTTCTACGACCTGTACTTACAGAGATATGAAGATGCCCTGGTATGTGGGTCAAATGCCATTTCTGACCATTTTTGACTAAAATGCCCCATTAGATGGAATATAAATGCATCCTTTCTGAACATTTTGAGACCAAAATTGACTTGCTGCGACCAGTGGTTAGCGAGATACAAGTACCTTTTTTTTATTTGTTCAAATAACCCTTGACCTTGACCCTTTGACCTTTTGTAACATTTTTCAAAATATGTAACAAATAACAAAATATATATTTCGAACAATTTAAAACCAAATTAAAGTGTCTACGACCAGTAGTTATGGGGATACATACATGCCCTGGGTTGTGGGTCAAAGGTCAGAAATGGCATTTCCGGTCATTTTTTACTAAAATGTCCCATTAGACTGAATATAAATGTATACCTTCTGATTAATTTAAGACTAAAATTACCTCGTTGTGACCAGTGGTTGTTGAGATTTAAGGACATATTTATGTTTGGTCTTATGACCTTTCACCTTGACCTTTTGACCTTTCGCCACATTTTCAAAATGTGTAACCAAGCCAAATATGATTGTTTGACCACCCTAAACCAATTTCTGAAGTCAAATTCTCTGGACTTCAAAGTGCATACGAAAGTTGATCTAGCTACTAGAGTATTGATGTTACGCTAGGCCTAGGCAGCCAAGCACCAAGCTAGCTACGCGTACCTCCTGCACTTCGCTCAAATTTACCGCAGTCATATTTTGGATGGCGCACTTAGTATTTCGTTGCCATGCGAAATAAATTTTTACTGGCTTACGAAAAACGAATAATTGTGCGTGACATATCCGTTTTCGTTATCGTTATCGTATTCGTAAGATTGCGAAACCTCCCTAATAACACAAGTAATATTGCACCAAAGCTAATCCGCATAGGCAATATACCAATTTTTTAAGAACTACATCCGGTTCAACCCCCTAATCTTCGACCGCTTCTCAAGCTGAATGGCGATAGCCAAGTTGAAGGTATTACAAGAAGAAGAATAGAACTTGTAAGTAAGCTTAATTCCACATAGGGACTGGCTATACGTACAGTGACGGTACGTACCGCGACAGGCAAACAATAGAGCATTTATATTTAGGATTAGCTTTATTTATTATTATTTAGGACGAGTTTTACTATTTAGAGCGAGTTTTACTATTTAGGACTTTGTACGTCAAGCGGCGGCCAACTTCGGTCCATATAACAAAGGTCTACAAGATTGAATGTTATTCTAATTCCTTCAAGACATAATTCAACCCCTGTTATATTTCTTATTGGGTTGATTTAATTTAAGTTTACTAAGAATACACTGTTTGTATGCTTTTATGAAGCACCATTCTCAGTACTGTCTCCACATACAACAATATTTGCCCAGTATGATAAGATGTATTTTTTTATTTTATTTTATTTCGTTTTCTTTCAGTAGGGTAGCCCTCTCAGTAATAAAATAAACTGCTCTTCCGAGGGGCCCTACGGCACATTTAAACAAAATTTGAAAACAACTTAAACTAAACTTAAACTAAAACTTAAACTAAAACTAAACTTCAATGCATGTTCTCATTATTATTATAACTTTTATACCATATTTAAATATATTTCACTGGAACCATCCTAGACCACCGGCAACAATAAATGAATCTTAAGAAGTGATTTAAAACGGTTATAATTGTTTTGTTTTCTTAATTCATAAGGTAGGCCATTCCAGAGTGAACTTCCATAATAAACAAAACTACGTTTGTATATTTCGAGGTTACATCTGGGCAAATACAACAGATTATTTTCATAGTTTCTGGTTTGAATATTGTGTACACTACTAAAATATTGCAAAACATCACATAAGTATGAAGGTACAGATTCTTGTAAACATCTAAATATTGTACAAATTGTATGATATTCAATTCTTGTCTTAATTGTTAGCCAACCTAAATCATAATGCATTTGTCTAACAGGAGTTCGAATATCAGCACCTAGTATTAATCGTGCAGCTCTATTTTGTACCCTTTGCAATTTTAAAATATGGGCGTTTTAACCAGTACCCCAGACTGTTGAACAATAGTCAATATGTGATAAAAATAGAGCATTGTATAATCTTTTAATAATTTTAGGAGATGTAAAACTTTTCAATCTATAAAATAGATATATAATTTTTGATAGTTTTGCACATATAGAATCAATATATACTTTCCATGAGAGTTGTTCATCAAATGTAAGTCCCAAATATTTAAACGTTTCAACTTTCTCAATCGGAATGTTATCAAAAATTACTGTTTCATCTGTTGTTTTATTAACACGTGCATGAGTACCAAAAAGCATGTATTTGGTTTTATCAATGTTTAGAGTTAATTTATGTTTATCTAACCATTGTTTTACATTTTCCAACTGTTCAGTTAAAACTGTTGTAAGCTCTTCATTTGATTTACATGCATAAAAAAGCGCAGTGTCGTCTGCATAGAGGACGGTTTTACAAATCCCATCAACACTATCATGTAAGTCATTTATGTATAAAATAAACAACAAAGGGCCAAGAATTAAGCCTTGTGGTACCCCATAGTTGACATTTAAAATTTCAGATTTTTTTCCATTAAAATTAACAAATTGTTTGCGATTTTTTAAATAATTACTGAACCATGCAAGCTCAGTGTTTATCATTCCAAAGGTGCATAATTTACGTAATAAAATATCGTGGTCTACCGTATCAAACGCCTTTTTTAGGTCAAGAAAAATTGCTCCAGTTACCAAGCCATTATCAATATTTTTATATATATAATTGCATACATCTATCAGTGTAGTAGAAGTTGAATGTAACGACCTAAAACCAGATTGATTTTTACATAATAAATTAAACTCATTTATATGATTCATAACTTGATTATGGATGCATCTTTCAAAAACTTTCATAACAATAGGTATAACAGATATTGGACGGTAGTTGTTAAGTTCATGTTTACATCCTCCTTTATAAAGCGGAGTAACCTTAGCACATTTCCATTCACTTGGAATAACACCAGTTCTTAATGACCAGTTAAACAAAAAGGCAAGACTTTGAGAAATTTGTGAAGATGCAATTTTAAGTAACCTAGCGGAAATCCCATCAATTCCAGTAGCTTTTCCAATTTCTAACTTTTCCAACAAAGCTTCAATTTCATTTCCATTAATATCTTTAAAGTTGAAACGTTGTTGAAATTGTGATAACGATTCAACGGTAATATCGTTTTGGTTGTCATTAAAATGGGATGCAAGTTCATTAGAAATTGAACAAAAATATTTATTAAAATGATTAGCAATATCAGTTGGATTGTTTATTTCATTACCGTTTACATTGAGAGTTGTTTTAGTTTGTTTCTTTTTATTGGGTAAAAAGTCTTTTATGGTTTTCCATAATGTTTTAGTGTCATTAACATTATCCTTTAATGTATTATTTATATAGTCGCGTTTTAGTGATTTAGACAAATTATTTAATTTATTTCTTGCCTTTTTGTAAGAATTCCAATCATCTATGTTCTTAGTTTTTTCGGCTTTTTGTTTTAAATAATCACGGTTACGAGAAAGGGAAACAAATTCGTCTGTAAGCCATGGAATATCAGTTCCCTTCCTCCTGACCGTCACCATAGGAGCATGAATATCACAAATATCAGTAAAAATGTGTTTCCAAATGTCCCAAGCCTCGTCAGCATCCTCGGACGCCTCACAAATACTCCACGGAGCAGATGCAAGATCAGAAATAAACAAATCTTCGTTAAATTTCCGGAAGGTTCTCGTATGTAAAATACGCGGGGGCAATTTTATTTTAATTTTTTTACGTATTGCATATATCAATGAGTGATCGCTAATTCCAATTGGTACAACTCCAGTTTTGCTTATAAAGTCATCCCTATTTGAAAAAATTAAATCAATACAACTACTACTGTTTTCCGTTACGCGCGTTGGAGTTTAATATACTGGTTTAATTGGAAAATTTGGTGGAGGGTTTTAATGTTCCGAGAATGCTGTTTATCAAATATATTCCAATTTAAGTCACCAACAACAATAATCTCTCTTATACTATCTAGTATAAAAGATATTTGATCATGCATTATATCAACAAATCCAGTACACAAATTTGGTGGTCTATAAACATTACCTATAACGAACGGTTTGTATGTATCGTGTAAGGTTTGGTTAAGGGTAAGATTATGGTCTATGACACTAGGTGGTACATGTCAAACACTTGTGATGCTCTATTCCTGGATACTGAAGGAATATACAGTACCGAGCGTGAGTCGCCGATGAAGGGTGAAGTTTTATTCAATTAGTAAGCCTATACACAAGTATTATTAGAGTAAACGTTTTAGTTATCCGCACTCGGCGGATAACTCCTTGTTTTTTGTTTTTTATTTAATACTTCTATAACAAGACAATACATAAATGTCATTTCAAAATTAACATAAAAACCCCTTCCCCCAAATTACAAAATGTATAATAAATCAAACAAATAAAACCACTCTGTCAATTCAAATTTAATATGATTACTAATCAAGATTTAAGAAGTTCCATTTTTAGTCGAGTGGACGCGACTCTATAGTTCACTATGTCGGTCGGTCGGTCGGTCGGTCTGGTATCACTATGCGTCTTATCGCTTTCTGACCTTATCTTGATATCAGTTTAATTTAGCTAAGTCAATTTTTCACAGTATATTCCCTTATGGCCAGGAATCGATGTGGTTACGTTTTCACGGTGCGCAATAAAAAATTACGCGGTGTACGCACGATTTAACGAAATCACGTTTGTAATCATATCTTCACAACCATGAATCATTTCTGTTTTCTTGACTTACTTTTCAACTCGAAATTATGTTATACGAGCACGTCAAAAGTGACAGGCTACGCACGTGTAAATTAAAAAAATATAAATGTTTTTAAACATTTCAACATTTTTAAACATGTTCAGTAATTTTGGTCAGTTGGTAGGTTGGTCGGTCGGTCGGTAAACACTAATGAGCACGCGACTGCAGCCATCTATATGGCCTTGTTGTTCCACGAGTCAATCTTATTGTTCTTAAAAGCAATAGGTTGTTCAATACATTTTTCGAATTTTAGAACATTTTTGAAGTTTACAATACTTCGAATCACCTTACGGCTTCTACAAGAATAAATAAAATATTTTGAATGGAGTATAGTAGGATTTATGGCAACATTACTTACGCGTGATTTTACGAATTTCAATGATTGATCATAACTTAAAAACAAAAGTCATTTTGTATTGACACTTTTTTTAAATTTAATTCATTTCAAGGGTCAACTTTATGTGAATTAAAAATGTCATGTTTCACAAAATGTTTTTTTTCTCTTTTGTGGCGCAAACACCACTTTTATTCACATTCATATTATCTAATGTCATTACATAAAAACATATTATTTAACACATTTTTGTTAATTCTAAATGTCGTTACAATGAATTAGTAACATGTTTACATTTATTAATTTCCGTATAACCTCCTTTGTTCATTATTTTTCTTATATTTTTCTATACACTTAACAATGGTCATCATTATCATCTATCTTGTTTTAAAATATTTTACATAAAGAATTCGTGAGTTTTTCATTTTCATTTGTTTCTATTTATTTTACAACTCGGATTATACAATGTATGTATATACAAGATAAAACGAAATAAAAAAACATAGTAGATCAGTACCACCTGTAACTCGTATCACAATATTTCCTTTTCTGATAATCAAATCAGACTGACATAGTGAACTATACTGACCGAAATTACTGAACATGTTCAAAAATGTTGAAATGTTTAAAAACATTTATATTTTTTTAATTTACACGTGCGTAGCCTGTCACTTTCGACGTGCTCGTATAACGTAATTTCGAGTTGAAAAGTAAGAAAACAGAAATCGGGCAAAAAGAGTGCGCAATAACATTTAACGCGCAGTGCGCGCGCAAAAATATGCGCACTCATGGCAATTTTGTAAACGCTTAAAATTGCCTGAAATGTACTCTTATTTAATCGAAAATAAATTTTGAAAATGTTAAGCGCGCGTACGCATGCGTTACATGCGCTACGCACGTAATTGTATTGGCATATGATAATTTATGCCCTGAAATTTATGAGTACCAAATTTTATTTAATTGTGATTCATGGTTGTGAAGATATGATTACAAATGTGATTTCGTTAAATCGTGCGTAGACCGCGTAATTTTTTTTTTTTTTATTGCGCACCGTGAAAACATAACCACATTGATTCCTGGCCATAAGGAATATACTGTGAAAAATTGACCTAGCTAGATTAAACTGATATCAAGATAAGGTCAGAAAGCGATAAAACGCATAGTGATACCGGACCGACAGACAGACAGACAGACCGACAGACAGACCGACCAACCGACCGACATAGTGAACTATAGAGTCGCTTCCACGCGACTAAAAACTGAATAAATGTTTATACATACATTATAAATGAAATAAAATAACTACTATTTTAGTAATGCATACACAAGTACAGAATATCAGAAATCAATGAATTATGTGTCTAAATATGGCATTATTAGGCTAATTTGCTTTGAGAAAAACATTAATGCCATTGGCCTATACAAAAAATCAATGCAATTAGACAAAATAGTTACATAAACAATTAATACTAATATTGGTAGGCATAAAATAATAGTGTATATAAAC
Source organism: Antedon mediterranea (assembly GCF_964355755.1). Taxonomy (NCBI): domain Eukaryota; kingdom Metazoa; phylum Echinodermata; class Crinoidea; order Comatulida; family Antedonidae; genus Antedon; species Antedon mediterranea. The sequence goes on from NC_092672.1 coordinate 30,717,952, forward strand.
TTTCCTTAAATATAAACAGTATAGGGCCTTACCAATTTATTTAATACATAATATATGAACTATATTACACAAAAGAAATATAAATGAATTTATAAGGACATGATTATCAATATAATTTAATATTATGTTCATATTATTATATTATATCATAGAGATTTTCAAAAACATAGTTTGGTAACATTTAGTTTCTGTTTCAGACCTTTAATATTTGGAAATAACCTATAATAATTATAAAACATTCTTGTTTTCAATGCCATTATGCGGTTAAAAACAAGTACAGCAGCATGCATATGTAGATACAGTACACCTATATATTGTGAGAACATAATTTCAATAATTTCTTTGTTAGTTATCAACCTAGGGGTTAAATTATTAGGAAAACATTGGTTTATTTTTTATATGTGTACAGAAATTCGTTCTTCTAGCCTCAGATCATTCCTGAAGTTAGACATAAATCACATAAATTAGTATTAAGTAATGGATATTAGATGAAGTACAATACAAATACATGTTTCAGGAGGATACTTTATGTTAAAGGTGATAATTAGTTTAAATGTTACCCCAATGAAATTTATTCAATTACCAGGTTGAAGTAGTCTGGTGGAAACACTACTATATGTACTCATGTAGAACACAGTCAGTTCTACCAAGGTTAGAGGTGGGTGCCAACATTTGAGATAAGTGGAAACATGACTTTTTCAATAGTAAATTCATTACCAGCATTATAAATAAAATGTTAAAAAGATGAGAATGCAAGTAAATATTAGATTCATAGTCCTCATTATGCACAATGGTTTTCTACTATCACATTATTAAAATATAAAACAATCATATAGCCTTTAATGAATTTACATGGAGGTCTATCCAAATAAAGTTAAATAAAAGGGTCGTAATATGTCTTTGTCTCCAGTTCGTGGAAAATGAACAAAAAATATTCAAAATATCCTGCCAGTTTGCGTTCAGTACAACCTGCTTAGTTTTTAATACGAGTACTGTTTCTATACACATAACTTTGATTTCTGCAAAACAAAACAAAAATCTTTGTAATAATGTACTTTTTAATTACTGTAATAATCTAGGCATAGATTATGTTGACCAGGCCAGTGAGAGGACGATCGACTGTACAGTACTACCATAAGTCCTCTAGGTGGATACAACTTATTTCTTGTCTACAAAGTGTACAGTAGTATGCTAATAGTACTATTATTAGATTAGGTAGTTGGAGTAGTTTGGAGAGATACATCTATTTATAAGAGAGTACTTTTTATTTATAGATATAATACCAATATGTACCATGTATTGGGATGTAATTCAACAGTTATCAATAAAAAAAAACTCTGTATGCTTTTATCTGGCTGTGAAATATAAAATTGTTAAATGAAAAAGAAAATTTAGGGTGATCATCCCAGTATTTACAGTCTAAATTAATTGATCTTTATGCAACAATAGGCATAAACGATTTTTTAATTAACAGGTATAAAAGCAAATTAAAAGCCCTACGTACTCTATATGTTGGAGGAAATAAGCATAAGTGCAAATAAATCCTTGACCACAGGATGTAATTCCCTATTTGGAATCAGTAGTACACGACTGTGTTGGACCATAATGTGGTCCAGGTTGACGGGCCAGGAATGATGGTAGTGCCCAGTATACAGTGTAGTTTAGCCTCAAGGCAATACCATGTAGCTGGATTAGCTTGGAGAAATACACTAGAGATTTCATGAGATTTGGTGTGTGATGATTCAGTTTGATAATTAGTTGAATTATGAAGAAAATATTGTAAAATATAACAAGTAAGTTATACTAGTATAGTATAATTAAGGGGTAACCGTAAAACATATTATAATAATAAATGCAATGGGAATTACTATTACTACTAATATTATGTATACAATACAATATTACAGTTAAATTCATAGGTCGATATTATTTTATTATTATAAGGAAATCTGTTTTAGAATGAGAAAAAACCGTCCCAACCTAGATTTGAACCCTGCTATCAATAAAGCTATAAAGCTATTGGTACGAGTTGACCAATTATTTGGGTACGAGTTAGCCAAGTTTGGTACGAGTTGACATGGGTACGTTACGGGTTGACCAACACCCTAGAATACGGATAAAGATCAACCCGTACCCCCATGCCGACTCGTTCCCATCCCATGGTAGAATACTACTTACATGTTAGTTTAGCCTAGCTGGGCTAACCTACCTCACCTCTCACATGCCCTCCTGAAAAAACGCGACCGAAATTACTGGAACCCTACCCTAGCCTACTAGACCTAGATAGTAGTGATCCGTAGTACCATGGAACTATAATAAATGGTAGACGTACTAGTACTGTGTAGTATATGTTAACATGTCTGGCTCTACTAGGCCTTTTTATGCTCATAGGATGGCTTTTTTGGGCGTCCCAATGTAGGCCTATGCCTATAGCTAGGACAGATTTTCCATTCCTGCAGGCTTGTAGCCTATGCTCTAGTAGGGCGGCCTGGTGTACTCTGGTCGATTCACCCCTGGTCGACTCGTACCCATGCCAACTCGTACTTTACTTCCTACCCTAAACTCGTATCCAACCAAATAATTGGTTGATTTCCCGCTAGACTAGTAGGCCTAGCCTAGCTACATTATTCATTATGCCCTGCTAAAAAGGTAGATGAGCTACTAGACTAATTACGTAATTCGTATAATAATAACAATAATTGACTAGAAGGCCTAAAAGCGGCGGAAAACACCTATCCATTCTTGCATGGCAGTACGAAAACCTGCCTATGGTTGTACATTGTACCGTGTGTTAAAAGGTGTCTTATTAACAATGTCTTTAATACGAATAATGCCGCTAGTTTAACGTAGTGGTTTTCCCACAGTTGCTCATTTATTATATCGTTATAAGTTTCATGTTTTTTTTAGAGATTCTGTTATAATTTATGTAAGCTTTAATCATATTTTTGTAAAACAGTGGAATGTTATCTGAATTAACATCAATAATACTATAACATGACATATTAAGTAAAACAATAACATCACATATTGTTTTAATATAATACATTGGAATACTTTTCTATTTAGCACCATCATCATTCATAATTCTTTTTAACCAGCCACACATGAGTGCGCTAACATGAAGAGTAAAAAAGTTTCACACAAAGTTACGCGCGCGCATACGCGCATTTAAAATTTTAAAATGTGCAAAATATATTTCTAATCAAATTTTTACGCGAAACATAGCGGTGCGCACGTAGCGTTAAAATCAACATTTTTGGCGTGAATTATGTATATCCATCCTTTTCTAGTAATTTTCAAAATTTGAAACCATTTTGACCTAAAATCATGTCATACGAGCATGTCAAATTACACAATTCTTGCGCGTTTTTTATGAAAAAGTTGAAAAAATCGTCAAAATTATGTTTTTTCAGTGATAATTTCTAAAATAAACAGTGAAAGTTATTTGTATTACATATTCTGGAAGGCGATGTTGTAGATTTCGGATCATGCATCAATATGGCTAACTGAACATTGTGACGTCCTTGTATGGCCACCCGAATATAACATATAGGATTATTGTCTCTTTTTTTTCATCGCTCATCACATTTTTTAAAAAGCGCATCTCTGCTTATCTGTACCTCAATTTCAATCAATTATCTTTCGCATGATTTACCATTTTTAAAATTTTGATAACGTGTCATGTTCAAAAGCGTGAATAACTTGAGTCATTTATTTTCACCATTACAATAAATTTCAATAGCTCCTAAGAATGAAAAGTGAAACTCATGATTAAAACGTTTTCTGGAAGCTGTTGAATTGCAGATACGAATTTTGCGCATCGGATGTTGTGACGTCATCATATGGCCAGTTGATTTATAAAAGTCGTATTTTTATTTTGCGTCACAATTCATAACATTTAAAAGAGCGCGCATCTATATTGTATCACATTTCTTCAACACGTTAATATGTTGTTAATATGTTGTTGCTCAGACAATTTTCATTCTAAATTGGTATCTTCGTCTTTCATTTTATTTATTTATTTTATTTATTTTATTCAGTTTACAACCAACAGCGATGAAACCGCCACTAACAGGTTTAATCATCATATTGATGACGTCATTAAAATTAAAAACATTATAATTAAAGGCGGGTCCCATATTTTCAATTATTCTACACTGTATGTAGTATGTACACAATATATAGTGTATACTGTAGGTCTATACTTGGATACAAAATAGAGAGCACACCTCAGTTTATAATGGCTGAATCTTTGTTCTGTGAGCAATATTCTAACGTATGACGTGCACACGCGACGTAGGGCATTTGTCGTACGGATAACTAACTCGTTAAAGTGTTGAGTTCATGTCTAGTTTGTTATTAAGTTGTAAAGTCGAGGTACTTATAAGGCTTACTGAAGATAAACAATATATAGTTCGAAATATTGAATAATAATGGCCTGCCTTACTTTTCATGGGGTTTGTTTTATATTGTAATATTGTCAAATGGTTATTACATGAAGATTATCAAATAATGTTGGAAATAATTATAGAATCATAATGGCTTGCCTTATTTTTCCAGGGGTTTGTTTTATATTATTAAATAGGCCTACCTGGAGATGATTACATAATGTTGGAAATATACATAATAGCGTGCCTTACTTTTTCTGAGGTTTGTTTTATATTAGCAAATACCTGAAGATGAACAAATAAAGTTCGAAATATATATAATCGTAATGGCTTGCTTTACTTTTTTCGGAGTTTGTTTTTACTTATATCAAATGTATTAGTGGACCCTCTGGAATTATACATATTGTCATTAGTTATTGACTTGAATGAATGAAAATTCCTTGGAGATTCAATGAATTATTCGTTCACAACATGATTGATCCTTTACTATGCTACAAAAACAGGTACGTGTTTGCTACAGAAAGATGTATAGAAAGCAGAAAGGTAGAAACCGATAAACATTACCTAATATGGCCGTGGTGTAAAGTTATCGTGTGTGTTTATTATCAAATACATGAAGATTAAACAAATAAAGTTAGAAATATATATAGAATCATAATGGCTTGTCTTACTTTTTTCGGAGTTTGTTATCTTAGCCTATATACATACCATTTATTAGTGGGCTCTCTGGAACTACGTATTGTGAGTGTATTATAATATGAAGTTGACCTGAGTTCAGCATAGACCTATTTTCTTTAGTCTATTGTTATTAGTTATTTACAATGAATACAAATGCCTTGAGGAGAACAGAAAGCAGCAAGGTAGAAACATTATTTCTATTTCTATTATGTACATAATAGTACTGTAATCCAACACTGCATCAAACCATTCATAATAGAGGTAGGAATAACTATGTTGACTGATTTTTGTTTATTGTTTTGAAACATCATATTATTACCGATGTAAGTTTAATAACCATTTTTACATATATACAAACTGTTATAGTATTTGATTTGTATATAGCTGTTAAACTACAATATTACAAGGATAACGTTATAAAACTTGTTAAAAAGCAATTACCGTACACAAAAAATGTTTTATCATATTAAATCAAATTCCAAATCAAATGTATAGTAGGCCTATTGTACAATTTAATACAATTTTAATAAATATGTCAATCTACACTACGGGTATTGTGGGTCTATATGCAGCCGGATTGTGTGTGGAGGGAGGAGATGATTGTATATACAAGGCCATGGCCGGTTACAAAAAAAAATGCTATTCAGAAGATGTACGGTAGGCCTACAGGATGATTTATAAAATAAACCCCGTGTTTTTTGTAATATATTTTTTTATTTGATTTGATGTGATAAGTCACAATTAGAAAATTCTACAAAAAGAACATACATTTCATGATGTGTTGTTTGTACAAAAATAACTAATTATATAATAAAATACAACTTTATACTAATTTACTAATTAAATGTTTGTAGTCTCAATCAATTCAGAATTTATTAAATTGATTATTTAGAACTTGTAATTTTATACAGACTATACAGTTCTGCGGCTTGACGTCACAACGATAGAGGGCGCTGCATCCAACCAAAAAATGCGTTCAACGCTACTATGCGGTTTATAAACTGTATAGATCTGTTTTCTATCAAATTATGTATCTTAGCTTGATATTTTTAACTTAAACTGTAGTTGAAGAATAAATACATTATTAAAAACAAATATTTAGTGATCTTTGAAATTTTAGTTTGTTTTTATTGAAAATTATTAAGTTTAGTTTTAAAATGACTACTTCAATAAGAAATCATTGGTGACCTGAGAGTCAGGTTGAACGCATTTTTTTGGTTGGCTAGCACCCACGCAGCGGCACCTACCGTCATGACGTTAGCACCGCAGAACTATATTGTAGTCAATATCTTAATATAAAATATGACGTCATCTATTTTCTGTGATGACGTCATGACCAGGCTTCTTGTCACAACAAGCAGTCATTTGAAAAAGATAGAGATATGAAACGTTAATTAATACAAGTACAGGTTTTTCATTATAGCTTGTTCAAAAAAGAAATATTATCATCATCCATAAAAGCTAAATGAAGTACTTCGAAGATATAATACTGGTCCGGCCTACTGGTCAAAATACAAACCAAACGATAACAACTATTGTAATTTTAAAACAAACAATATTATCAAGGCACTTATATGCTTCCGTAATATTATGATCAAAATTAATCTACTATACTGATTGTATTAACCATTATCAAAGCATAAAAAATGTACTGATGATAATTATAATAATATCCATAGTTGCTTTGGAATTTATAAGTAACAATGTTAAATAGCATTACTTTACAGAAATAAAAGAGAAATTTACTTAAAGATTTATTGTCCCTTTGTCAAATTAAAAAAAAAAAGATTTCGGAAAAAAGTGGGTCATTTTGAAGTATCATAATAGTTATTAACTTTCAACAAAAATTAGTCGAAAAAAAATCATTTAACTGAAATACAGACGTTTGGTTCAAAAAATAACTTTGACTTAACTTACGATCAAAACATATCTCATAATTGGCTACTCTGTATGCATAATCATAAAACTTCCTCGCGACCTGTGTGAAAACACCTTCTCAACCGTGACGAGTTGTAAACAATCCTAATTAGCATCATGCATAATATATACTCATGGTTTTTAATCTTTGTTTACTTTCGCTCGCGACGATTTTCCAGACGAAATGTAATCAAATTAATTTAGATGTTAATTACGTAACATTTTTGTTTTTGGCTCGAATTTTCGACTTAAAGTGAATAACTTTAATATTACTTTGATATGGCCAATTTAAATTTAGAATATTTTGACCTTCATTTTGTTTTTGTTTCAAGGGACAATACATCTTTAATCTTCAACATTTTAAATAAAAATTACACATAAACTACCACTATCATATTTTAATATTCTTATTCAGTTCAATTCAATAGTATATTATCTCCCTCAAAGCAAGAAAATAGATAACAGGTTAATGATTATTAAAATCTATTATATATTTTCTTATTTATAATAATCAAATACTGATTGTTAAAAATTAATTTAACTTCTTTTTCTTTTTTAATAGGACTTACTTACTTTAATCATTCAAACTTATGAGAAAAATATGTTTACAATCAATTATAATTTTTGTCACAGAAACAGTTCTTGACATTTTTAGCATAAATTGAAATATTTTTTCAAGTTGTGATTATAGAATGAACATAAAGGCCTAGAAAGAATTAAATTAAAATTAGTACGTTTCTCACGTTCTTTTCATACACTTATTGTATTGTGTATGTTTTCATTAATGTTTCTGTATTCAATTTACGGTTAAGACTGTCTTCAAACGCAGTAACAATGTACTTTAGGATATATGTAGGGTAGAAACATCACAACAGTAAAATAGAGATAATAAACATTTAACAAACTTGAATGACGGTCAAATGGTGGTTTACTCTAAAAACGTATTCATTATCTCTCAAACGAATGTATTTATGGTAATGTTTGGTGTCAATGCTATCGGATTTGTTTTCCTTCTTTTCCCCCTTTTCTCCTCTTTCTCTTCTCCTCTCTTCCTCTTTTCTCTTTTTATCGAATCTTGCCTTTCCAATATTTCAGCACCCACAATTATCTCATTCTCCTTCAGATAGTCGGTAAATGAAGGCAATTTATGTTCCGTTAGGATACCCCTTTGTTCAAGATCTAGTATCACAGTCCACACATTTTTCCTTCGTCTGTTAGAAACATTCTTTAGATCAGCAAGCTTTGTTAAGTCGCGGTCGGAAAGTGAATTGCCGAATGCTATCACTTTCTGTACATATGGCGAGAAAGATGTTACACGATGGTCTTCTGTGTTATCATACGTATCTTGCAGCTGTTTGCTTACCCCAAGAACACCACGAACATTAATGACATTAATTGTGTCGATAAGAATTTTAATGTTGGTAGGTGACATATCACCAGAGCGCTCTAATAACCTGAACAAATCCATCGTACATGTAACTGCTTGTAGTTTACCGAAAGATGGCACCTTGTCTTTGTAAAACACAGTCATCTAGTATCAAACCATTTCGAAATGTCTACCAACATATTCTGATATCCTTTTGCTTAAAAAGAGAACATGGAAAGAATATTGATTATTACGATTGGATTTTTATTATACTGTGTTAGGCTTATATACTCCTCATATAGGCCTACAGTATGTATTATAGAGTACTCCAATAAATGTGCGTCACGCTTTCTTAGGCGAATAGTAGAGGAGAACCAAATTAGAGAGTATTTCGAAGGTGACGGGAATCTGAGTACGATACAGCATAACCACGGGTTTTATGGACCATTTTATTTTAATCATACCAAATAATAGTCCATGGGCCAGACATTTTTTCGGTATCAAATTGGTGGCAAATGCTACCATACATTTTTGGAAAGCTTAATATGTCTACTTTTCAGAAATCCATGATAGCAATGCCAATTGTACAGCTTAATAGTCATTTTTGAGGATTATATAACACCGCCTACGGAAAATATGCACCACAAAATTTTGGGGTAGGGAGTAACACTTTTGCTAATAACTCGGGATTTAATTAACAAATTTGCATTTTCTTGGTATCAATATGTAGTGTATAGACAGCTTAAGTGTAAATCCAACAATTATTGACGCCATTAGAGGTCAGAAGGTCATTGAACTTTAATAAAAAATTATTTTTTGTCTAATATTAACTTATAACTTTTAGTTTTTAACAAAAAAAATACAATAGATGTTATGCAAACTGATGTTTTCATGAACATATAGACCCAATAAACAAGAAAATTGAAGTTAAAGATTAACAAAATATGAATATGCTGTGTATTATGAAGAAATTTGTTGTTTTTAGTAATTTGTAATCGTTTACAATTATGGGGTAGGGGGTAACATTTTTGCGAATAACTTACAATTTAGTTAACAAATTTGCATTTTCTTGCTATCAATATGTAGTGTATAGATTGCCTAATTCTAATATACTTCTTTTTAAAAATGAATCCCGCATTTGTTGACATCTTTAGAGGTCAAAAGGTCACTGACCTTTAATAAAAAATGCAATTTCTTCTAAATTAGCTTATAAATTTCAATTTTAAACACAAAAATACAGGAAATCTTATGCAAACTAATGTTTTCTTAAACCTATAGACACAATAAATAAGAAAATTGAATTTAACATTTTTTCTAAATTGAATATGCTGTGCATTATAAAGAAACTTGTTCGTCATTAGTAATTTGTGACAATTATGGGGTAGGGGGTAACGTTTTTGCAAATAACTTAAGATTTAGTGAACAGATTTACATTTTCATGTTATCATTATGTAGTGTATGGATTTCATTATTGTAATATACTTTTTTTAAATGAATCCAGCATCTATTGACGTCTTTAGAGGTCAAAAGGTCAATAACCTTCAATCAAAAATGCAATTTCTTCTAAATTAACTTATACATTTCAATTTTAAACACAAACTTACAAAAGATCTTTATGGTGATGTTTTCCTAAACATATAGACACAATGAATAAGAAAATTGAAATTAAACAAACAAATATTCTATGAATTTATGAAGAAATTTTGTCCGTTACTAATAATTTGTTATTAACAATTATAGGGTAAGGGGTAACATTTTTTCTAATAACTTTGTATTTAGTGATCAAATTTGCATTTTTTTGTATTAATAATGTACTGTGTAGGTTGCCTAATTGTTATATTCATGTTGAAAAAGTAAAACGTAACATATTGACATCATTGTAGGTCAAAGGATCATTGAACATTAACAAAAAATACAATTTCGTCCAAATTTAACATTAATAAAGTTTCAATTTTAAACACAAAAATACAACACATCTATTACAAACTGGTTTTTTTTTTTAAACCTATAAAGACAATGTACAAATACAAATTAAAGTTAAAGATTAAACACAAATAAACATGTATAGGCCCAGTGAGTGAGTGGCCGAGCGGTTAAGACAGTGGAACCGTAATCACGTAGCCATAACATCGGCAGGGGTTCGAGGCTCACTCACTCCATGGTTCTGGTGGTAGAACGAGTCTTCTCGGATAAGGACTATAAACCGTAGGTCCAGTGTACACAACTTGCTCGTGTGTACTTTAAAGAACCTAGTACATCTTTCGAGACGAGTAGGGGGTTACCCCGGTGTATTAGTACATCACAGCCACTGATCACCAACTGGGCCCTCTGGGAGATCAGTCTTTGACTGAAGAGGTCACCCAGTATAAAGATAAAACAAACAAACAATATGAAGAATTTTGACCGTATTAGTAATTTGTAATCCTCAAAAATTATGGGGTAAGGGGTAACATTTTCGCTAATAACTTTGAATTTATTGAACATATTTTGAATTTCTTGGTAACAATAAGTAGGGTACTGTATAAACTGTTTAATTAAAAATTGTTATATCAAAAAATTATGCAACATTTTGATCTCAAATAATAGTGGTTGTGTAGTTTTATTTAAAGCCTGTAGACACAATTTTAGTATTTAGTGTTGTTGTGGGGTACAAAATAACATTATGCATGACTTGTTGGAGGGTATAAAGTATTGAAAAAAAAATTAATGATTTTGTTTTAATATGAGGATAGGAGCTTTATAAAAACATATATTTCATCGTGAAATTACAGGGTGGATAAACTATTTTATAATTTATCGTGATTATAAACTAAGTCTCACTTAAATCTTAAGGAGTGGAGTTGAAAGAGTCGTGAGTTACAAGCCTGGCACTAGGTCAGGATTGAACCCCGGAACTTGGGATTGGAAGGCAAGCATGTTAACCACCAAGCTACAGCTCCACTACTTTAGATAGGGTATTTGGTTATTTTTTAAATACATATCCTCCGGCTACTGTTTTTAGGCTATACTGTATAAATTGTTATTATTTTACAGATTGTACTTTAAATCAATTAATCGACTTATATAGTAATTTTAAAAATGACACTAGGGCCTACCAATTAAATTTGTATTTAAAAGATATTCTTTATCTATAAATGTTCATCTGACATTTTCCTGTATCTTGGTTTACAAAATTGAACTCCGTAACAATATGTAAATGTTTCAGATCTGCATATCAGCTGCAGTTCAGTAGCAATTCACACTTTCTCGAAAAATTAATTCTATTATATTACATCGTCAAATTCCAGTAAAGCCTACATCATTTAAAACAACTGGGTATATATAGAAATCTTTAAAAGACATGATTTTGTTATCGCAAACTGAAGTATGATCTTGTGCAATGTTCCTTGACATTTTGGAATGTGATACTTTGCAAGTTTCCCGATTTTGATCAACGTTACCGTTAATATCTTTTAAAATGTTATGAAAAAGCTGACGAAAATACTAGAACCAAGTACACTGGTACAGCACGTTATAGTCTTCAGTCTGTATTCTCTAGAGATGTGAAGGGCATCCAACAATGGATAGAAACACTATTTGGCTCAGTGGCGTCTGTGAGCAATGAGAAAAATGTAAAGTATGCATGACAGTCTCTTCTGAAGATGTACCAGATATGATTTTTCCTTCCTGTGTAAATTGTATTGACTGGACCTTCTCACCTAACTTTAGGTGGTTGTGTCAGAGTTATCCTCCAATATAATTGTTAATTTCCATGTCAATGTCTCTCTCGACACAATAGTTTGGGTCATTTCCAGGAGTCCAGAAAATACAAAGAGACTGAAGACCGTAACATGCTGCACCAGTGTTCTTGGTTAAAACATTGGTTAATAGATATTAATGGTAACCTTGATCAAAATGGAGAAAACTTACAACCACCTTCGACCATGCCAAGATACATGGAACATACTTTAAACTGCGATATGAAAACATAGAGATATCCAGTTCTTTCAAACGTATGTGGAAGATGTGGAAGTGCAGCTAATATGAAAATCTAAAAAATTGACATATTAATGAGTTTGAATAAACTAACTGTTTTCTTTAAATCAAGATGAAGTAAAATGTAATTGTCCTGTAATATTACATAACCATAACAGTTTTTTTTAGAAAACTATCTCATTTGCATTTGCAAACCAGATGAACAATTATAACCTTAGAATATCTTATCAGTTACAAATAAAAGATATAATTGGTAATCTAAACAATTTCTATGATTACTATAGACAATTGAATGTTTAGAATATGTAAATTATAAAAAACAATTAACAACACAGAAGCTGGATATGTTTATTAATTATCCTCATATTTAAATTTCATTTATTTTAATTAATATTAAATCAAATAATGTATAGCTTCCAAAAAGTCATGCAGTTTGTTATTTCGTACCCCATAACAATACTAAACGGTGAATTTTTTTCTATAGGTTAAAACGTTACCCCTTACCCCATTATTGTCAAAGATAACTAATGACGAAAACATTTCTTTATAATGCACAGCATATTCAATTTTGAAAAAATGTTAACTTCAATTTTCTTATTTATTGTCTCTATAGGTTTAAGAAAACATTAGTTTGCATAAGATATCTTGTATTTTTGTGTTTAAAATTGAAATTTTATAAGCTAATTTAGAAGAAATTGCATTTTTTATTAAAGGTCAGTGACCTTTTGACCTCTAAAGATGTCAATAAATGCGGGATTCAATTTTAAAAAATATATTACAATTAGGCAATCTATACACTACATACTGATAGCAAGAAAATGCAAATATGTTAACTAAATTGTAAGTTATTTGCAAAAATGTTACCCTCTACCCCATAATTGTAACTGATTACAAATTACTAAAAACAACAAATTTCTTCATAATACTCAGCATATTCATATTTTGTTAATCTTTAACTTCAATTTTCTTGTTTATTGGGTCTATATGTTCATGAAAACATCAGTTTGCATAACATCTATTGAATTTCTTTTGTTAAAAACTGAAAGTTATAAGTTAATATTAGACAAAAAATCATTTTTTACTAAAGTTCAATGACCTTCTGATCTCTAATGGCGTCAATAATTGTTGGATTTACTTAGAAAAATATATTACACTTAAGCAGTCTATACACTACATATTGATACCAAGAAAATGCAAATCTGTTTATTAAATCCCGAGTTATTAGCAAAAGTGTTACACCCTACCCCAAAATTTTGTGGTGCATATTTTCCGTAGGCGGTGTTATATAATCCTAAAAAATGACTATTAAGCTGTACAATTGGCATTGCTATCATGGATTTCTGAAAAGTAGACATATTAAGCTTTTCAAAAATGTATAGTAGCATTTGCCACCAATTTGATACTGCTTTCTCAAAAAACTGGACCTGGCCCATGGACTATAATGAACGCTGTTTGAAAGTAGGAGCCATTTTAATTTATTTAAAAACTCTTTTGTGTTTTTGTTTAATTATATAACTAGCTAGACACAATTTCTAACAACACTGTTGGATAAGAAGCCAACGTACACTTATGTTGGTTTCTGCCAGGAATATTTAGTTTTAAATTTTAAATAGAAATAAGCATCTTCTGTAATTCCCTTTTCATTAAATTATTAATAGTAAAAATAACACATTAAACAACATACCTCCACAGTCATGAAAAGAACTGGTATTTGTAGTTCCGTATGTCACCTATTTTTTAGAAATGGAGGAATAAAATTACTATATTTGTTTTCATTTCTTTTTGTATTACTTTTTATCAGAAAGTCTTTTTTAAATTCCATATAGAGTCATTATATGTTATTTTTAAAACATTGGCGTTTTCAAACCGTTCATGTACTATGTCATAGAATAAATATATCCAGATAGTCAATATAGACCTACAAAGTATAACATTTAGAAGTGTAACGAAAGTAATAATCAAAAAGTTTTAGCAAAGGTGTATTTAGGCGGTTTATTATGATCTTTCATATGACTATTATACTTTAGCACACCCGTTTCCTGGAGTCTCTGGCTATAGTAGTCCTCCAAACTAAACGTAGCCTCTACTATTATAGTGGGATAGGAACAAAAGAGAACAGGAGATATAAATATATTGAATAGAGATTCAGTTAACAATTATGAATGTTTAAACGTGCTTAAAAATAACGGTTTAATATTAAATAAATATAATCAACGAACCTGATCCGGTCCGGTGTCAATGTTGGTGGATCTTTCCTTTCCAATATATCAGCACCCACAGTTATGTCATTCTTCTTTAGAGAGTGGACAAAGGATGGCAATTTATCTCCCATTAGAATACCCCGTTGTTCAATATCAAGTATCATAGTCCATTCGTTGTTCCTTCGTCTGTTAGAAACACTCTTTTGATCGGCAAGCTTTGATACACCTCTTTCTGAAAGTGCATCACGGAATTGTATCACCTTTTGCCAATACGACGAGAAAGATGTCACGTCATGATCTGTATTATCATTATCATGTCTTGCAGTTCTTGACTGACCTTCAGAACACCATGAGTACCAGTAACAGTAATCGTGTCGATTAGGGCTTTAGTGTTGGTAGTGGAAAGAACACCAGACCGTTCTTATAATTTGAACAAATCCATCGTGCATTTAACTTTTTTGAGATCACCGAAAGATCGTACATGATCTTTGTACAACACAATCAGCTTATCAAGACACTTATTTGTATCAAACCATTTCGACACACTTAAAACATATCACAATTCTTTTCTGCATAAGAACAATATACAAATAAAATGTTGAGTATTATCATTAGTATTCATTAACAGTGTATCGTGTGTCGATAACGCCTTCATGTCCAATACTTAGAACAGAGTAACAAGTACGAGGATTTCTGATCACTTGGCCACCATTTAACACAGTCATGGTTGTATCAACCCTTTAGTTTAACTTATGGAAATATAAGAGGCTGTATCTTTGCAGTCATTACAAAATAAAAATTGATGTGCGGTAGGCCTATTTATTTGTAGGCCAGAGAATATTTTATATCAGAGTTAAATAAATCATAACATAAATCATCTTAGATAATAATGATTTACAATTAATCTTGTAAGATTCAATCTCCTATATAGTAAGAGAGGGCCTGAAAACTGTCACGGCTCCTAGTGTTTAACTAATCTGTGAATTATTTAAAATACATGAAACTGTTTTATTTTATATTTTCATAAAGAGTCGTTTGATTGTTTAGTTACCCAGCTAGACATGCTTTTTATCCTAACCACTATCGAAAAAAAAGTAATGTTATAACAATGTTGAATACATTATTTTAATTGAACTCCAATCCCTGAGAAAGAAAGAGAAAAAAAAGTGTAGGCTACGATACGTTCTCATTAGACTCAGCCAAAGCATTTATGTAATCATTTGGTTGTTGACTAAAATGTATATATACCTTGAGCTTGTTTTCTTGCTTGCTCTACCCATTTTGGATTAAAGAAAAAGAAAAAAATATTACAAAAATGAGTTTGAATTGGTTTTAATAAATTTTACAGATAAAGGAACACCTTCATCATGCTCTCGCTCTTATATAGCGCTCATATACCCTTTCTCAACTTACACCGCGGTATCATCCAGTTAGCACTACATATAAAATGAACCATCTCTTATACCAAAGAATATATATCACAAGAATGAGTGTTCCGCGATTTTCCCTGTAACAGTAATATTGTCCATGTGGTAGGGCGCCGCCATGAGTGAGGATGTATCTGGGATGTATACAACTTTTTGTGTGACGGTTTCACTAATCAAAGGCTGAACCACCGGTAGTATTTTCATGATAAAAAATGTTATCAACTACATGCCAACATCATGTTAAATTTAGTAAAAACTGCCGTATAAACAGTTCGCTTTATCAACCGGGCGCTACGATAGCGTGACCGGGCGTGTTGGCTTTTACGCGTTTTCGCGAAGGATAGTTTAATAATATTCCTATATTTAACTTGTTTCTGGTAAAACAAATAAATGTCAATAACATTTAACATTTTATCCTATTAATAACATGTATTTTATACTAATTTATATCATAAAAACAATACTTAATTTACCGGGCGTAGAGTAGTACGCGGCAATGGTAAAGAATAGGCCGTGCTGAGTAACGATTCGATGATTTTTGGTGTTGCTGTGTTAGGCCTTTTTTGTGAACTAATTTAGCATGTTAGTAAATAATTGTCTTTAAAAGTGAATGTACACTAGTTTGTTAATAAATATGTATTATAAAATAGTTTACAATTGCAAAATATATTATCATAATTCTATGTAATGTGACATGTATAATATCTATTAAATCAATTCTTATTTAGTATATATACATCCGCCCTTATGAGGGCGGGCATCACTTTCTGGAGCTCTCTGTTACAAATTTATCACGCGGAATACTCATTCTTGTGATATATATTCTTTGCTTATACTCAAAACCATAACCCCTATCACTTTTTTTGGCAGCCTCTTTTTTTCATCACTAAATTGACTCAAGGACTTATGTAGTTAGTTCTTGATCCATTTTTTATACGAACAAACACATTAGCATACATACCTTGAGCTAATCGTTCTTGTTCCAATTCCTTTATGGCTAAAAAGGAGTAAAATGTTTGAATTTAATAAGTTAATCTTACCGAAAATAAAAACTTCTACTACATCATCACCCCACATTTGTGTTCATACAACAATTGTCCATTTTGTAAAAGAATATTGACACCATCTTCACACCATCTACTTTCAGTGGCAGCCTCTTTGCTATTATTATTATTACACTATTGCCTCAAGAACTAATAAATGTGATTATAAATCTTTGATTCACTACCGTATTGTTTAATATACATTAGAGTACAAATACCATAAACCTTTCTTCTTAATCGCTCAATTTTTTGTTTATAAAACAAGTGGGTTCAAATTAGTTCAGTAATTCATAAAGAAACAAAATACATCTTGACATGCACCATACTTTCAAGGCATGATCATTTTGGTTACAGATCATTTCGGTCGCGTTTGAAATCGCGTGTCGAATCAGTCACTTTTAAAATCGTCGCGTTTCGAATCGGTCGCGTATGTGGCAAGACAAATCTGCCTTATGTATATTTTTCCCGACATGATGCAAGGGAAAAAAGGTAGGTACAGTAACATTATTTTTATTGCAACAAATAGACGAAATGTAGCCTACCCAATATAATTATATCATATATATATATCATTAATATTTCTGGACAAATTTTTTTTGATGGAAATTATATAGTTGATTAAAAACACATTGAAGTCTTTCTCATTTGTTTTCAATTAAAAATTTCTGATGGAAATTATATAGATAATTAAAGACACATTAAAATCTTTTTCATTGGTTTTCAATAGTCTCTTAGATGCATTATTATCGTACACATTTTAAAAAAAATAATCAAAATCAAACAAATACGATAGACTGCAGTCGTGTTCTATTAGATTTCAAACTAATCATTATCCTTCTTTCTACAAAATGTTGCTGTATTTCTTAGTCATGTAATGAGAAAAAGTCCATTAAGTTAACATTCAAATTAATTATAACGAACGTAATAAATACTGTAGTACTCATAAAGCGACACTGGCCGCCGTTATATTGGCGAACGGCGCTCCATACTATCAGCTAATTTACGTACGAAATCAAGCAGTGCAGCGACTAAAACCATGGAGGTATAAAATAAAATATACCTCCATGCTAAAACATAACACCACGACCGATGTGAAACACGAATGATTTCAACCAGGACCGAAATGATCGGTTACCACCATACCATTACCCTGAAAGACCGTTGGCAAAAATGTATAGTTGAACCATGGAGATTTCTCCATGGTTGAACATACTTTTTCCCAATAATTACGTAGCCATAACATCAGCAGGGGTTCGAGGCTCACTCACACCATGGTTCTGGTGGTAGAACGACTCTTCTCGGATAAGGCCTATAAACCGTAGGTCTAGTGTACACATCTAGCGCGTGTGCACTTTAAAGAACCTAGTGCATCTTTCACCAACTGGGCCCTCTGGGAGACCAGTCTTTGACTGAAGAAGTTACCCAGTATAAATATATATTTCAATCAATCAATCTGTTTGATATAAAACAAAAAGATTGGTTTAGTAAATGTTACAGAAAAATGAGTCAAATTATGTGTATCCATTCTGTGATGGGTTTGTCACACGGAAGTCAGCCCTCTAGAGTAAAAGAGGGGAGATGAATAAAGATGGACGACAACTACAACGTGTTTTGTTATGTTCTTATTGTTGGTTTCAGCCTAACAAGCGAGCCCGTAACAAATTGGGGGGTCATCCGGGAACAAAGTTCGGAATTGTAGTTGTAGATCGAACTGATGGTAATTTTAGTTACTTATTCTAAGCTGGTTTTAGGTTTAGAGGCGTTTTATAACGAACGAGGTTTGGCGGTCGTCGAGCCAGTACACTGTGTTGTTGTTTTAGGCTTGTGTAGGCTTGCCTGTGATAGTAGAAGTCGGTTTGGCTTTGATTTTAGGGGTCTAGTTATTGAGACCACGGCGCACAGTAGGTTTAATACTGAGTGGGCTTGGCAGGTATTTCATTACTGGTGCCTTAATTATCGTCATATTGGTTATTTTAACCTGTGTTTTTGTTTGTTTGTTTCAAATAGAAACTATGTCAGAAAGTGATTTTGACGAGGAATTTTTGGATAGCACGTCCATTGAGGTGGTAGCTCAGCTATCAGAGGAGCGTTTGCGACTCCTAGGTATTAGTTTTGGAGCATCTATAACTGATTCCATGAATAAATATGACTTGATAAATGTGATTGGAAATCATGTTGGTTTAATTACTCATGAATCCGTAAAAACTGCGGGGAATGAGGTCGAGTTGGCTAGAATTGAGTTGGAACGTGAAAAATTGATTTTTTAAAGAAGAAAAATAGAGATGCAAACTCAAAGAGAAATGGAAAAAGAAAAACATGAATTTGAGTTAAGGAAATTAGAATTAGCTAACCAAATGGGTCACACCACATGGGTTTCTACACCTAATGATTCAGAGATTACTCAGAATATTAAATGGGTTCCCAAGTTTAATGAGGACGAGGTAGAGACATATTTTTTAGCTTTTGAGAAAATTGCTAATAGATTAAAGTGGCCTGCTAGACACTGGACTGTGTTGTTACAAACTGCTCTTGTGGGTAAAGCCCAATAGGTATTTTCAGCATTGGCTGATGATCAATGTGAAAGCTATGATGCAGTTAAAACTGCTGTTTTGTCAGCTTATGAGTTAGTTCCAGAGGCGTATCGTCAGAAATTTAGGAACTTAGGTAAACCTTATGATCAAACGTTTACAAAATTTGCACGTAAGAAGCAGATTCTTTTTGATAGATGGTGTAGTTCGGAAGGAGTAAAGGGTGAATTTGGAAAGCTTCGTGAGCTTATGTTAGTTGAGGAGTTTAAATCTTGTTCCCCTACTGAAGTTCGTACACATCTAGAGGAGCAGAAAGTTGATAATTTAATGAAAGCGGCTTCTGTTGCCGATAATTATGTGCTCACGCACAAGGTGGTGGATACCAAATCGGTTTCCAAATCTGTTGATGATTCTAAGGTCCAAAGTCAGAAAACTACAGTTAATAGTAGTAGTAAATTTGTCAGAACTTGTTTTTACGTCAAGAAAAAGGGTCATATAAAGGCAGATTGCTGACTGTTTCAAAGCAAATCTAAAGGGAATAATAAGAAACCCCAATCACTTCCAAACACGTTAGTAAATACAGTCTCGTTGAAAGTGACAGCGAGTCATGACGTTGATGAATGTGAGAAGTTGATCCAATCTTCAGGTCCTGAAAAAGTGCGAAAGCTATTTAAGCCTTTCCTCTCTACTGGTTCTGTAGCATTGATCAACGATGTGAATCTGAGTAAAGTTCGTGTCTTAAGAGACACAGGGGCGTCACAATCCCTGATAATAGAATCGGCATTGTCATTTTCAAACGAGTCTTCTGCTGGAGCAAGTGTGCTCATTCAAGGTGTTGAAGGGGGTTATAAGGAAGTCCCACTTCATGTAATTCGGATTGAAACAGATATTGTTAGCGGAGATTTTGTTGTCGGTGTCGTTCCGAGTCTTCCAGTATGGGGTGTCACACTCCTTTAGGAGAATGATTTGGCCGGAGACAGAGTGACAGTAGAACCGGTTGTGTGCAAAAGTCCTGTTGAAGACGAAAGCACAGTGTGTTTAGAGAAAGAATTATCACATGTGTTTCCATCATGTGCGGTGACGCGATCTATGGCAAATAAAACCATAGATGAGGATGAGAGTATTGACTTATGTGATAGTTTTTACGGAGAAATTACAGATCGCGTTTCCCAAGAGGCTGTCTGCTCAGGTCCCGAGTCACACACTGCCCAGGCTGAACAACAGCACCCAAAAGTGTGTGATTTCGGTCCGACAGTTCTCAATCGGTCCAGGTTAGTGGAAGAGCAGAGTAAAGATCCTGATTTGGTGTCATTTGGTCAGCAAGCTCTTTCTGTAGAGGAAATGTCTATTGTTCCTATTTGTTATTATATAAAGGATGGCATACTTATGCGTAAGTGGAGGCCACCAGATATTCCAAGTAGTGATGTTTGGAATGAGATTCACCAGATAGTTATTCCTAGTGGATACTGTCAGGATATTATTGGTATTGCGCATGGTGATCCTCTTTCAGGTCATTTAGGTGTCAATAAAACGGTAGACAAAATTCTCAGGCACTTCTTTTGGCCAGGTCTTAGAAAAGATGTGTCTAACTATTGTAAATCCTGTCATGCGTGTCAGGTAGTGGGGAAGCCTAATCAAAAGGTTCCAGTAGCCCCACTTAAGCCTATTCCTGCATTCGGTGAACCATTTTCAAGGGTTATTGTTGATTGTGTGGGTCCATTACCACGTACTAAAAATGGAAATGAGAATCTATTAACAATAATGTGTGCATCAAGTAGGTTTCCAGAAGCGATTCCTCTTAGGCGTATTACAGCTAAGAATGTTGTTAAAGCATTGGTAAAATTCTTTACATGGGTAGGATTGCCTAAAGCTGTTCAGTCCGATCAAGGATCAAACTTCATGTCAAAGATATTTAAACAAGTCTTAGAGCAGTTAGGTGTTGCCCATATAAGTTCAAGTGCTTACCATCCACAGTCTCAAGGGGCACTTGAGAGATTTCATCAAACATTTAAGAATATGAATAAAACCTATTGTTTTCAATGTGAAAAGGAATGGGATGAGGGAGTTCCCTTATTGTTATTCGCTGTTCGTGAAACAGTGCAAGAGTCCTTAGGGTTTAGCCCATTTGAGTTGGTGTATGGTCATTCGGTCCGAGGCCCTCTTAAAATAGTCAAAGAAAGGCTGTTAGGGAATGCAGAAGAGTCTGTATCGATACTAGATTATGTGTCTGAATTTTGTGATTGATTAAATCGTGCTCGTGAGATGGCTAGAAAGAATCTTGTGAAGGCTCAGGGTAAAATGAAGAGATTGTTTGATCGGAAATCAGAAAAGAGAAGCTTTAGTTCAGGTGATGAAGTGTTAGTTATGTTGCCTCTTCCCAGTCAACCATTATCTGCAAGATTTGCTGGTCCTTACAAAGTATTAGAAAGAGTAGGAGAAGTTGACTATGTGTTAGATACTCCAGATAGGCGTAAGAAGAAGCGACTGTGTCATATAAACATGTTGAAACCATACACAGCGAGAAATAATAGAATTACCTGTACGTCAACACCAGTTACGTGTGTTGTTGAAGAGAATTCTGAAGAGTTTGGGGATCCTGATACATGTGTTAAGTTCAGTAATTCAGATGTCCTTGCAAACATTGAAGAGAAAGTTGGTCATTTATCTCGTGATCGTAAGGTTGAAATTGTTAGTTTGATATTTGGAAATCTGCAGTTGTTTTCGGATGTTCCAGGTCGAACGAACTTAGTGGAGCATGACGTTAAGACAGCTGATTGTTCACCAATAAAACAAAATCCATATAGAGCAAATCCGTTCAAAATGAAGATATTACAAAATGAGATTGATTACATGATTAAGAATGATATAATCGAGCCTAGTTGCAGTGCTTGGAGTTCTCCATGTATATTAGTTCCGAAGCCAGATAAATCGTATCGTTTTTGTACTGATTATCGGAAGGTTAATGCCAAATCTACTACAGATTCATATCCCATACCGAGGATAGATGACTGTATTGATCGTGTGGGTAGTGCTAAGTTTGTCAGTAAATTTGATCTTCTAAAGGGTTACTGGCAAATTCCTTTAACAGAGCGTGCGAAAGAAGTGTCAGCTTTTGTAACTCCTATGGGTCTTTATCAGTATAAAGTCATGCCTTTCGGTTTAAAGAATGCACCAGCCACGTTCCAGAGATTGGTTAATGGTATAATTTCAGGGTTGGAGGGCTGTGAAGCTTATATAGACGATTTGGTTGTTTATAGTGATACATGGGATGTCCATGTGCAGAGAATTAAGGGATTGTTTGACAGGTTGACATATGCAAAGTTGACAGTAAATTTGGTGAAAAGCGAGTTTTCCTGTGCAGAAATTGTGTTCTTAGGTCATAAAGTTGGTTGCGGAAAAGTGAAACCATTAAGTGCTAAGATTAAGGCAGTCTCTGATTTCCCAGTTCCAAAGAGTAAGCAGGAGTTAATGCGGTTCCTGGGAATGGCTGGGTTTTATCGACGTTTTTACAGAAGTTTCTCAACACTTGTAGCTCCATTAACGAATCTGCTGAAAAAGAATGCGAGTTTTGTGTGGTTGGAGGAATGCAATAATGCGTTCATTAAAGTTAAAGCGATGTTATCAAACGAACCGGTGTTGATGGCTCCACAATTTGATAAACAGTTCTCGTTAATGATTGATGCCAGTGATGTTGGTTCTGGTGCTGTGTTGGCGCAAACAGACGAGAATGGTGTTGACAAGCCTGTGTATTTCTACTCGAGAAAATTCAACCAGCATGAGAAGCGTTATTCTACTGTTGAGAAGGAGACATTAGCTTTGATGTCAGCGTTAAAGCACTTTGAAGTGTATCTTGGATCTACTCCGTTTCCAATTGTAGTTTGGACTGACCACAACCCATTAACGTTCTTGGCAAGAATGAAGGACATGAATCAACGCCTGTTGAGATGGAGTTTAGCAGTTCAAGAAATGAATCTGGAAATTCATCATATCAGAGGAAAAGACAATGTTGTAGCTGACGCTTTGTCAAGAGTTTAGATAAAACATGCATGAAATGATTTTAAAAGTTTTTGTTAATTTTTAAAGTGTTTAGTTAATAATAATATGTTAGTTGTGATAGAGTGATGCATTAATGGCATACACGGATTTAAAGTAAAGTCATTAGAACTTGTGACATTTTAAAGAAGCAGTTGATGTAACTTCATATCAACGACCTGTTAAAATAACTACTGTGTAAGAAAAGATTTAAGATGTTATAGTAAACAGTTATAAGTTTAATCATATCAAACTTTCTTTAAGTGGGGGTGTGTGATGAGTTTGTCACACGGAAGTGAGCCCTCTAGAGTAAAAGAGGGGAGATGAATAAAGATGGACGACAACTACAACGTGTTTTGTTATGTTCTTATTATTGGTTTCAGCCTAACGAGCGAGCCCGTAACAATTCCTTAATAATGGGCTCAAGCATTCCCGTCCCCCTTTGAGCTGGTTGTTGACTTGAAAAACAATATAGCACCGGATTCTTTTATTTATACTTTTGTTGTTTTAAAACACTTTAACAACATTCATAATAACCTGTATCTTCTCCTCTTCTTTCTGTTTCGGTAGTGTATTGATTTTAATACCGCTAGAAAATTAAAAACACATTATCAATCAATCAATAAACATTTATTAATTTCTATGGAAACATTCTATTTATAGAGAAACTAGCAACTTAGAAGAAAAGAATTGTCACATATACACACAAGACCAATAGCGAGAAGTTATATCTATAGCCACTTGTACCATCACCAACTCTCCAAAGGCCATTACTCTCATTAGTGGTATTCTCAATTGTCACAGCTATTGACTAACAAAAAAACAGATCAGCAACGTACTTTTCATTTCTTTTTGGCTCATTATAATCGGTTTATCTATTTCGGCTGAGAATGGTAAATGTGTGTAAATATTACCAAAAAGTTATTTACTCCACCCCACCTCATAGTGCACTATGACATTAATATAGTTTTACATACCTGGATAAATGCTGGAAAAATGCGGTAACGTTGTTTTTGGTGTTTGATAGGGCGTTGCTAAAAATACAATAAAAGTTGAATGCGAAAAATATACAGAGGAAAATAATAGAATAAATCAAAACATTTTCAAAAATACAATTACAAAAAATAAACTTAAAGACAATCTTAAATAATAGTTATATTAATATAGTGCTTTTTCACTTTTTGTATTTGTTTTGTATTGTAAATAACTGACTATAATTAGGGCATAGGCCTACTAATAAAATGACTTTCAAATACTATGATTTTAATCGTCAATAGAAAAAAGTACACTGCTGGAAAATAAACTAAAATAAAGTTTGCGTAAATAATAATGTAACAAAAGGTAGTTCATTGACTAAACCTATCTGGCAATATGTGTATCCTATTTTCACAATACTAATAGATTCTTGCATGGACTGCAGCACCATGTAGTAGCATAACTATTAAAATACTCTGTGCCACATTGTTTAGAAGTTTTGCAAATTGTTCACACTTTTTTGCTGTATTCTAGTGTCCTTGTTTCTCAATATGATACACGGCATCCCAAATATTGTCAAAGCTGTATTTACTCAGTTGGTAGAAACCAATAACAGTTTTTATGTCGTCTTCTCCAACATTTTTGAGCGATTTAAACAGTGCTTTGCGATATGCTGTTCTAGTCCCTCCTGCTTTTCTGATTAAGACAGTAGGCCTATTCATGTATTATGCAATACATAGCTGAAACCTGTTTCGTTACATCAGCAATGTCTACCAACAGGCTCATATTATTTTTTGAAATAAATCCATGGCTAGTAAGTTTATTTAGTAGGTTAAATGCTGATTTTTCCTCTTTAGCATCTATATCTCCAATTGGTAGAATACCATAGAAGCATTCTTAACCAGCGGACCCAACTACCAGCATAGTGTCCCATCAAAGTTTCTCAACAAAGTTTGAAATTCGATATTGATATCCATTTTAATTCTGTAACCAAATATTTATTGATAAATGTAAACATCATCGTCATTCTAACTGGAAAGTCTAAATAATTATTTTTTGAATTTTTTTTAAATATTATTTCTTATCGAATTCTGAAGTACAGCTTTTATTGACTTTAGCATTGTGTACAGAATTAGATGTACAGTACAGAACAACATAATAGTTTTAGTTCGGCTGTATTTCATTTATTTTAACACACACTTCATGATACTACCGTATTTAGCCTAATACAGTATTAGTCAAATAAAAACGTGTAAAATAAGGCATACTCACGATATGCATTTATTTAATTCTCTCTGGTAAAAACATCAAAACTGCTTTTGTCAAGATGGTGAATTCTAGAAAACCTGTATCTCTAACTAACTGATACACCGCGTTAAGCTCAGTAGCATCAGCGTTATCAGTCAACAACAATAAATGTAATGATCCATACAATATGAACAACTGAGTAATAAGCTAAATTTAGTTTTTGTATTTTCTATTTATTCCTTTTAAAATTTCCAGTAGAACTATTTTTGGTAACTTCATTCTTTGCTTTAAAAGATCTGAATCAAGTGGTGTTAAAATGTTCGACAATTAGTTTGAATTATATACCAATTCGTTCCATATATAATAGATTTGTATTATGTTATCTAAGTTTATTTGAGTTTTCAATTGTCATAAAGTTGAACTTATTTAATGTGGTTGTTTGTAAGTTATAAAGGTTGTAGTGCTAGTAGTGGACGTGATATGTAGACTTAATTCAAGTGAAATGTAAAACGATAATCTTAGTAATGCCTTATATAAGTCAAAAAGGCTCCCCGGGTGGAATGTCAACCTGAGCTGAGAGCGCGTCGTCTTGTAATCAGTCAGTACAATTAATTTGTGTAGTAGTTTCTATGAACCAGAAATTCCGAAATAAAAGATTAAATGAAGGAATGAACGAAAGAACGAGTGAACATTAGTTTAGTCAATATATTTTGTTGTCTATTGTTTAATCAGTTACTTCACTTCACAAGTTTATAATGAGGAAGTTTAATTATGCGTTACGAGGCCTAGCCTTGGGTTCCCACCAGTTCCCATTTCATCATTCACTCTCTTACAATCCCTTATTTTCCTGTACTGGTATATGGCGGATATATTATTGTAAGTCCGTTGGAAATTTATAGCCTCTCTTTTTACGAAGTCCTATTCAACAACCGTCATGTTGGTACTCGCCGTGACTAACTAGTTTTGAAACTGGTGAAACTGATGTGGAAAGGGCTACGGAGGAACAGGAACCCCGTAGAAGGTATCTGGTGCAAGGCCCACCGGCGTGTGGATATGCTCTGGTCGTATACTAATTCCTATCCCACATATGAGTAAGTAGGCCCACCTATGGGTAAATAGGTCCACCTATGAGTTAATAGTACATGTCAGCTCAGCGACAGGGGTTGATAGCTGTAACTTAGGCAGGAAGTTACTTTTTTATTCTCTGGCTTGTAGGTCTACAGCAAATCGACAGGCGGATGATCTCATTTAGACAACGGCTGGCGGTTATAAAATTGTTTTACTGCGGGGCAACTTCTATCTATCCCAACTGTCACGTTTATACGAAACATGGCTTACGGAAAACGGCTCTATTCGGGAAGCAAACTATACCTTCTACTGGTGTGGTTATTCTGATAGCATGAGACCTAAGCACGGAGTTGGTTTTGCTTTTTATAACAAGCGACTTTCTTGCATTTAGCAACCCATTGCAATATCACCCCGTCTCATGAATATGCGTATGTGTCTGAAAACGGTTACATCACCATAATATCTGCTTATGCTCCAACAATAATAGACAATTCTTAATCAAAAGATGTTTTCTATCAAACTCTTCGTGAAACCATTCTCAAAACTCTATCTGGTGACAACTTAGCACTTCAACGCTAGAATTGGCTATGATTATAACTATTGGTATAATGTGATTGTACATCATAATATGGTTGGTAGAGTAAATGAGAACGTGCAACGTATTCTTGAATTATGTGCTGACCTCAGTCTCTGTGTTTCCAACACAATGAAGGTACATTTTGTACCAAAACAACTTGGATGCATCTTCGTTCTCGCCGCTGGCATCAACTCGACCATATTATTGTGAGACGTCGTCAGCTATGTGAGGTAATCCATTGCCGTAGCTTAACGTCTGCTGACTGCAACTTTGACCATGCTCTTCCTTGTGAGATGAAAACTTATAATTTCACCAAAGAGATATCACATTCCCAAATCAAACATATTCCTACAATTTGTGTTGCTTCTATAAAAATACAACTAAACATCGACAAGTTTCAAAACCTTTTAATGGTCACTTTGTAAAAACTAGGCCTAGTAGTCCATATAAACTTGGCCCCGGCTTCGTTTATCACCAGCTAGTTCTCGTAGTGCTTTTGGACAGTTTTCACGTAGGAATCCATATTGGTTCATTGAAAATGCTGAAACATTTTACCAGCTCTTCATGTGAAACGCAGAGAAAGAGATAAGATACGACCGAAAAACATTCGTTCTGCAAAAGCTGATTACAAACTCTCCATTTTGTAATACTGCTGATACATTACATTTTCATTGATCAAAGTTTTGTTATATTAATTTATTTTGTCAAAATCAATTAAAATTCAACACGCTTTAGAAAAGTATTTAGATTGTACATCCTTACATACTGTAGCATTATTTAGGAACATCAATCAATGTTTACATGAAGCAAGTAACATTTTAAACTAGGGAAGAAAAGCTAAGCAACGTGAAAGTTCATTTCAATTATTTTTATTCATGTCTAATCAGGTTGGTACTTTTTTCCATTTTCTCCACTTTGTGCCCCGAAATCAATCTTATTCATGCAATATCAGATTTAATATACACAGTGCAAGGCACTACAGTTACTATAAGAACACTCTACACAATACTAATACTACGGATAAATCATTTTATCAATTTCTTCTATTAAACAAGATTTGATACACCTACACATAACTATAATGTAAATTATATCTGACTCAAAATGATACAGTAATTGGAAAAAATACTAAACTAAAATCTTTTAATTATAATCGTTAAATTACTTCCTATCAAAACTTGTCTAACATACAGTATTATAGATTGTTGATTCTCTGGCTGCTACAAATCAGTTTTGATGCCAGCGAACATGCATCATTTGACTATACCCAATACGGTAATAGACAATAGAGTAAACAACAATGGTGGAAGATCAGGTCAATTTAATTACAGTATAAAAAAATAGCCCTGCTTTATCTATAGTCTTAGCATATTACATAGTAGACCTACAATAGACATAAAACTATTGATGGAAAAAAGAAAAAACGGGATAAAATAAACTAACTCTATTTTCTATTAAAACTATTTACAAGCGAAAATACTATAAATTATTAATCAATGGTTGATTGAATATCTTTGTTTACATTTTCGAGTACTATACAAATAGGTTTGCAATTGCATATAAATAACCTGTCAACAAAGAAACTACACAGTATCGCATAAAATATGTAAATATGTATGTATAAAAATCTACACAGGATATAAAATGTAATGACATCTTATAAAATAGTTTATACATCAATACAAAAACAAATCATTATAAACATCAAGTAAAACACGCAGTTGCAAGTCAGCATGGAAGATTATTATGAACTTATTGATTTGATGTAGAATGAAATTAAACTGTTAGCAAATCTAGTTGTTTTAATAACTAATTCCTACCATGACAGCCAAGTGGGTGGAATATGATCAGAGGTCTGTTTAATTTTGGAAAGACCCTCAGAGAACTTCCGACAATGCTCTACCCTATTGTGAGCCAACGTTTTAAGTTTTGAAAAATCAATGTGAAAGAAAAGTAACAATTACCTAATAAATGTCGGCATCGGCCCGCTTTTGCACACTTTTAATATTAGGAAATCTTCTCTTTAATATTATCACTGGTCAAGACAAGATGTCACACTAATCCACAAATTGTCGATCTAAGCTCTTCAAAGCCAAATTGCTTAATGATTGTAAAAGAAAAAGCTTCCTAGTACCTTCAGTAATGATAGTACAGTATCATGATAATCCTATTTGAGGTTGTCTTGAAATTAGAAAAACAGGATCTGGTTTTAGAGTTTAATCAAGCATCATTGATCATGACCTGGCCTAATTTGGTTCTAAGTGGGACACCGGCCTTTTAAGTAAGAATAAGATAACCATTGTATTTAACACATTTCATATAAAAAAAATCACACAACCATTGAACTATTGATCTTCTGACACCAATATCAATGATGTTTTTAACAAGGACAGTGTATGGTCATTGAGAACAATATAGTACCAACATTCTGCTTATTATCAGCTTCAGATATTGGGCAGGAGGCAGACCCTTAACATTTCCAAATTTGTTAAAATCAATTTTAGAACTAATATTCTGTAAAATCAAATCAGTAATAAACAGATAAGAATTTCAAAAAGTGGCTTACTAAACTCACATGAAAACATTTTTATAATGAACCGGATCTGGTCCGCAAGCCTTGTTTTGTTTAATTTTACTTAATTCCCTTGAATGAAATGTTGGTGCAAGTTTACCATAGGGTAATGATTTTTATTTAAGATCGGAATATGGGCACTAATGTTAGTAAACAAGTGATTGTTGTATATTAATGTAATATTTAGATTGAATTATTAGTCGCTAATTTCATGGTTAAAAACGTGTTTTGACACTTTTTCATATAAAGTAATGAGAGCTACGAAACAACCAAGGACTAGACCGACACCACCAACTATTTTAACTGTCTTATCAAACTTAACTATCAAGAATACACTGACTATGATGATAATAATACCGAGTATTAATACTTTACACCAGTGATCTAAAATTTAAAAAAAAATGTTTTCATAAACTCTGAGATTAAATGTTATAAAGAGCCACAACTAAAAAATACGGAACTTTCGCCAATGAGCTATGCTCGACGCGATTATGAGATCATGTTCCGAATATGAGCACTGTTTCTATAATTTACAGTATGATTTATATATAATTTACACAGTGCTACGCAACATCATTGATTATATATATATATATATATATATATATATATATATATATATATATATATATATATATATATAAATCTACATATACATATATACTATGACGTTATCCAAATTCCTTCACTTGCACTGATGAAGGGCTAGTGTTGCCCGAAAGCTCTGCTATCTTTTCTGGCTGTTTACTTTATCGTTTTGATTTAGCTTTTCCCTTTTCATTTTTGCATCTCCATTGAGATCCAGCCACTGATACCCACAGCATTGTCATTTTTTTCAGTAATTTGCCTTTGGATTTATATATACATACACAAGAGATATAATTATATACTCAGTAGACCATTGGAGTATTATTCAAACTCGATTGGATAGCAAACTCTTTTAACATTCTCGGCGTGGTATGGCTGAACAACACTAGTTCCTCAATTGTACGCACGCGCACAAGAGATCATGTATATACATATATTGTATAATCCGGGTTGTAAAATGAAAACAAACAAATGAAAATGTGTGAACTATTTTAAAAAGGGATAGATGATAATGATGATCCTGCCAAGTGTATAACAAAATATAAGAAAATTAATGAAAAAAGGAGTAATACAGAATTCATATATGTAAAAATGTTACTTATGAACTGTAACGACATTTACAAGTTAAATAATACGATTTTATGCAATATGAGATAATATGAATGTGAATAAAAGTGGTGTTTGCGCCACAAAAGAGAAAAAAAAAACTATTCCTATGTAGAGTATGGAGTCAAGTCATTTGCTTAAAAAATGAATAACATTCACAAGGCTTTAAATATCGAATTTAATATCAAAACAATCAATTTGTTTAAAGGCTTTTGTTATAATAACGGAATCATAAAGTTACTGCGAACATGATTTTAAACAACAAAATGTAAAAACAATGCATAAACTATGAGAATCGCTGTACAAACTAAACGCACACGCGTAGAGCGTGCATGAAGCGCACATCCACAGCCGTTTCGAAATTGCTATTTTTGTATTTTGTTTAAAATCGCAGTAACTTTATAATTGTATTATTATTTTAATAAAAACCTTTAAACTAATTGATTGTTTTGATATTAAATTCGATATTTAAAGCCCTTTGAACGTTATACATTTTTAAAACAAAAGATTCAACTCCATACTCTACATAGGAATAGTTGGATACAAAAATGGCTTCTACTCCATTCAAAGTCGCAACTCTTTATATATATATGGCTCTGCCAGAGATCACATTGGTACGCCCTCATCTTTCAGTATTCTATTCACGAATCGGAATCTCCAAAGAGATACTTTTTTATATATAAACATTACAGGCACAGAACAAATTTCAAACAGCCAGGTGATATAGTGAAATTTAATTAATTAATTTGAAACGATAAGATGAGGAAATTTGTGACAATTAGTTTGGCCTATTTGACATCGCTTTATTTTGATTATAGTTCAAATAGTATAATTTTAAACTGTTCAATTTCGATTCGAAGTCATTTACGATAGGTACGCATTTTGTATTTATTCTTTGTTTATGCATTTGAAATGTATTGTTGACTGGATGCTAAATGAATAAATAAATATAATAAAATAAATCAGGTCTCGTGGTACATTAGAAAGCAGTTTTGAAATATATTTCTGACTAAAAGCAAACATTATTCGCCTGTTAGGGCGTCTCTTGAGTCAAACAAAGCAATTAATGATAACTGGTTTTTTTTTAAACACGTTTTCAAAAAGTATTAGGAATGTGATGCCATTCATTACTCTAAACAATGTATTCCAACCAATGGTAACCACAGCATTGTCATTTTTTCAGCCATTTTTCTTTGGATATAAACATCAAAAGCACAGAAAAAAAATCTAAACCGCCCATTTGCTAGGATATCTTCATAAAAAATAGTAGATATTGATGTTAAACCTTTACCTTTTCTCTCTTCCATGTTCAATGTTCTTTTTAAAGTCAATTCTAAAAGAAAAATTCGGAATATAACTATGTTAAAACCAGTCATTATACCACAGAGTTTACTTTAAAAATCTGATTGTATTCTAAATGTTAAAGCATAACTAATTTCAATTGTTATATATTTGCAAAGTATTTTTAAAATAGTTTTAGCTGCCTTCTAACAAGCCATTTGATATTTGCATTCAGAATATTTATCTGTAAACATGACAGTACACAATAGTAAAGGAATTTTAAAATTGAACAATAGATTGGACTACACATAATTGTAAAGAAATAATGTTTCTCCTTTGGAAAAATGTGATCGTGCATTTTAAAGGTAAATATTTTCATTCTATGAAATAATGAACACAAGTAATTATGCTCAATCCAAAAAGATTAACCCAGAAATAGTAAAACGACACTTGAAATAACAGAGAAGATGAATGTTTTTTGTTACCCGAGGTTTCTGTGATACAATCGATTCCAATTTCTTTTAGTTCTTCTATAAATGTGTTCAATATTCTCTTTTCTATTTTTTGTCTGCTGTCTCACTGGAGTGAGTGAGTGGCCGAGCGGTTAAGACAGTGGAACCGTAATTACGTAGCCATAACATCGGCAAGGATTCGAGGCTCACTCGCTCCATGGGTCTGGTGGTAGAACGAGTCTTCTCGGATAAGGACTATAAACCGTAGGTCCAGTGTACACATCTAGCTCGTGTGCACTTTAAAGAACCTAGTACATCTTTCGTGACGAGTAGGGGGTTACCCCGGTGCATTAGTACATCACAGCCACTGATCACCAACTGGGCCCTCTGGGAGACCAGTCTTTGACTGAAGAGGTTACCCAGTATAAATATAAATTTCAATTCAATTCAATTCAACTATCATACTCTAGCAATTTGAATATTGTTTTTTTGACAGGATTATTAAAGTATTGATCAATATCATCCAGGTCACTCTCATAAATCTCTTTATTCATCTCATAAACAAACAAAAACAAGTGAGGAGTAAAACATGTTTTAAACGATGAAAGGGACCTCCAAGAAACCCTAAGGAGCTTGTGATAGGAGGCCCACTAAAACTAGTTACATTAATTAAGATACATTAAAAAGAATAAATAAATAAATAAATAAATAAAAAAATAATAATAATAAATAAATAAAATAGACGAGTAGACCATAAATTATAACATGGGACGCGCGAGAGAGAAAGTAAAGGCCTGTGCACACCGAACGCGAAGCAGCGAAGCGTCATGCGCCACGCGTCATTTGACGGATCGCTTTGGAAGTTGAATTGTCATGCGTCTATTAGTTTTTCTTGTCGGTTCCCACTAAACGCGTCACGATGTGCTGATTCGTCGCGATTGCTAGGCCTAGGAGATAGTGGGTTGGCCAATACAATGCTACATTTAAAATAAGATGACTGAAGTATTTCCTATGTAAGTTTAACCAGAGAAGAGTTAAATTAAAATGTAATTTAACTCTTCCCTGGTTACACCAATCACAGTGTTTGGTTTTGGTGGGAAAATGTTATCCTTTTCCAAAGCCTGAAATGTGCATGATTGTATGTATATATCACAAGAACAGAAGAAGATGTATCCAATATCAATACAGTTACAATCATTAAAGCATTTATTGCATGTTGATCACACGTACATGTGATCTGCTGACTGTATTTATTAGTGGTGTTACAAATATCTTTCAACAGAGGTTATTATAACCATATAAAACATTTCATATATAAACACGAACTGGGAATCTTCCTGGGTTTGTCACTTTCAAATATAAACTATAGGCCTAGGCCTAATATTAATGTAAAGTTTTCACATTCATTTTCTAATTATTATTAAATATTATATTATTCATGACAAAACATACAGTTTTTTTCTCATTTGATTAAATGTAATAAATATCTCAAACTCATATTTACACTGTATATTATCTTATGACTTATGACTTCACATAAATACACTTATTGAAATAGTGAATCATTGTTTTTAAAGGTATCATTAAATATCAACCAGATTTTCTTTTTTACTACTCCTGAATACTTTCGCAAAATAATATCAAAATAATAAATTTAAAATGTATCATCCCCAAAAAAATGAAAATTGAAGAAATATTATTATTGTTAAAAGTGAATAACTAACCCTAAAGTGTTATACTGTATTACACACAACAAAAATGTTTTAAATTATATTTTCAGGAAGACAATATATCTTGTCCAAAAAATGACACTAAACTTAAAGATGTATTGTCCCGTAGAATCATGAAAAATGAAGATGATTAAAATCAAATTTGAATAGGACATTTTGTAGTTTTAACAAAGTTAATAACTCACATAGAAAAAAAACCCCAAAAAACTTATGTTTTCACTTATAAAATGAAAAAAATTCCATTAGCTGGCAGCCAATTTGACTATTTTTTTTAGTATTGGAGTATAACAAAACATATACATATATTTCCATGTGTTCTCTATTGCTAAAAAAAGACATTCAGTTCAGCTTTCCTTCTATAACCACTTAATAAATACTAGTTACAGTCCAACTCCTCCTTAATCTCTTCCATTTTCTATTAAAAAAAAATGAAACAAGTATTAAAAAATTGCTATAGTAAGGCATATTGCTCAAATCATTTTTTTCTGGCCAATGTATGTCACCAACTGACATACCCATTTGAAAAAAGTCTATACAAACCTGTATCAGCCTCATAATTGCCAGTCCACGTTTTTGAGGAGCAATTGCTCTTAATTCCATGGCAATAATATACTGGCCGCTTAAACTACTAGCTTGGTCATTGGTGGAGTTTGTAACGCTGGTAATAGCCTGAAGGATTCCATTTATCAATGTTCATCTAATTGACCTAAAAAAAAAAAACAACAGTATTTATGTATTAATATTACTACTACTAGGCCTATCCTAGCCTTACAACACTAAATCAACTAAATATTAATTAATAATAATAAGTAGGCTATAGTAGTACTGTACTCATATTTAGTAGTAGGCTTAACCTAGGCTAGGCCTGGCCTAGCACATAGTAGACTAGTAGGGATTAGTAAGTATTATGTAGGCCTATAAGTACTACTTGGCATGGCCTAGCCTACTAGGTTATATGTAGCCTAGGCTAGGTAGGCCTAGCTAGGCCCTATTGCCTAAACCTAGGTAGGCCTAGGCTAGAAATAGGCTTGTCAACTCACTTTACAAATTGATCTCTGACGCGTTTTAGGCCTAGTTTTTCTGGCATTCTTCTACACAGATGTTTGTCTGAAATTATTGTCTTCATGCATTAATCCTTATGTTTCTGTCTGTGTATGACTTACTTCCCTTATCGTAAAGACAAGAAGGGTAAGTATTTCCATAAAGACCTCGCTCGACAGCCACCATTTTTTTGCCGTCGGTGTCGTCGTCGATGAAATGAGAGATATTCCTGACTTCTGATTGGTTGACGAACGCAAACCGCGCTCGCGACGCCTCAAAAAGTTGACCAAGGTTCAACTTTTGAAAATTCGCGTGCGAAGCCTTCGCTGCTGTCGTTTTCAACGCGTTGAAGTTGAAATTCGACTATCGTACACTGTTCGCTTGTATGTTCACACTGGAAGCGTCCGTCGCCTGCCGCGTGCGTCACTTTTTAACGCGAAATTCGCGGCTTCGCGTTTGGTGTGCACAGGCCTTTAGGGAATACCATTGTCAGGACAACCTCGTGTAATTCAAACGTGATTGTTAAATTGTTTGGGCTCCAATGTCCAGCACTATGCAATGTCTGTATCTGATCCATTGCTGTTTTAGCAATAGATCCCTGAACACACATAAGCATATCTAGCTACCCGCGGTCGCTGTACCATTTTGAATATACTAACATGATCGTATTATACTTCCCCTTTGCCACAGCAGCAGCTGCTATAGACAATTTATTTAAAACTGAATGCTTACAACAAACAATGTGATCAGTACAGGTCACTGTAATTTTTTTTTTGACTTAGTTAAAACGTAGGCGTACTTAAACAGTTAGAACATAATATAATAACTGTGTCATTATTTTAAAGATAAACATTTTAACCTGAGTTAGTATCTTCTGAGGTCTTTGGCTTCTTTCTTTTGCGAGTTGTTTTTGAAGAAGATACTATAATAAAGACAATAATCAACAATGCAATCATGATATTCCCCACCGACCCTTACTTGATAGGTAACACTTCAAATTAGTTACCGTAAATCAATTTATTAATTTTATTTCATTTGTTTTAATTAAAGATTGTTAATTCTTAATTTTAATGAAAGCATGTCTTGTATTTTTTTAATTAGATGGTGATAAGCTTTGAAGCTAAATTTGCTATACCCTATCCATTATTATTATTTTGCTGATAATAACGATTTAAATATATAATTAAAGAGATCTGTGGTGAATTTGATTAAAAAGCAAAATATTGCCCATATTAATATATAGTTTTGTATTTTAACCTTACTATGTAACCTCGAAAAAGTGCTGAACAATATTCCAAATATTATTATGCTATTAATTTTTTCCGTTCCATACCTGATTTTTTCTTCGTTTTAAGAGTTGTAGATTGGTTGTTATCGCTATCGGCAGCATCATTATCAGACTTTTCATAAATTGTAGGCCTACTAGCTTTTTTCGAAGTAGAAGCTAAAACAAAACAATACCGTAATAATATGATAAGCAATGTTAGAAAGTGTATACGTTTACACAAAGGTACACTATTGTGTTTTAAAAGTAAGACAAATAATTATAACTACAATTCTTAAATTAATAATTTGGCATATATAATACATTCCTATAAAGTATAGGCCTACAGTCTTGTTACCCGAGGTTTCTGTAATATAATCGATTCCAATTTCCTTTAATTCCTCTATAAATTTGTTCAATTTTCTCTTTTTTATTTTCTGTCTGCTATAGAAAAAAACTTATATATGATTTCAGTGAATTCTTAAAACAAATAATTTGATCAATGCCTACACAACAATTTTAATTTGTCTCAGGTCAATGTAAAATTTTATATAATTTGTAGGGTGACTTATTCCATTTCTGTAATACGGTACGAATAACGAACACATTATTTATCTATTTATATAGATCATAACTGGCCCCTCTGGAATACCAGTATTTGACTGAAGAGGTCGCCCAGTATAAATAAAATATATCAATTCAATTCAGTTAGAAAATGTTATTATAGAAATTGTGCCAAAAATGATATAATATTAATAATAAAAAGATATAGAATATCTGTATTGTATTATGTGTTATATCACTTAAAGCCTACCTTCTTTGCTGGCCATCTTTCGTGCTCTGCAAATAAAGGAAAAACACGTACTGTATATAATGTTTCATCAATATAAGAGCCTTACCGTATCTGGTTATACATTTCTAACAATATTTCCGTGACATATTAATAAGATTTAATTAGGCAATTTTATTTACCTGTGTAATTAATACAGGATATTTTGTGAACATCCATTACGATGATTATCTACAGTATCCTATGAGAGTCTATATCACTGTTATGTATAACAGAGAGTTTGTACGTACGTGTACGTTACAAACGATCCCGAGAAAAAGATAGGGTTTGGACGGGGACTTTTGAGGTGGGGTATCAATATTACCACAATTGTCCTACTGAGAAGGTTTTAAGCCATATGTGTGAAACTTCAACTGAATCTCCTAGCAAAAAAAAACAATGATAAGACAATATTGATTGTAAATCAATTATAGTCTTGTTCTTGGTCTTGGGACTATTGTAGATGTGGACCTGGCCATTTTTATATATCGACGCCTAGGCTAAATTTCGATTCACTTTAGCCTACTAATAACAGGCATCCTATATTCTACTGTCCCGAAGTAGACAATAATAGGTAATGTACTACTATTAAATCTACCTAATTTTACTTATTTAAATTAAAGATATGGGTTAAGATGAATGTGCAATTTATAATTTGCATTATTGAAAGTCAAAAGGAATGATTCAACTTACATTTAAATATAAAGCTGATGAAGCTACGTCGTTATCTATATATAAATTTACGTAAGGGCAAAATTCGGTAAATCTCGGTTTATTTCTAGAATTTCTACTCGATGGTATATAAAGTTGGTTCATACTTTCGGTACTGATTTTAACCATCTGATGTAACCCTGTTTACTAATTAAATTGAGTTAGGTAATTAGTTATTGACGATTAAAACGAATTTAGGTTCAACGATTTGCCCCAAATAGGGGTGTTTTCCGATCGTGGTATACACTGTCTAATGGATGTCCATCTTGAAAAATACCCGCCACAAAAATACGAGGAGGCTTCGCATTTTCCTATCTCCTCCTACGATAATTGTTTTTAATAGCTGAAAACTGGTTGAACAGCTAGAGTACAGCATCATAATGTTGAAGACAGGCCGATTTTCTTAAAAAAATACTATTTTGATAAATTTAATATACGATTATACAAATGTATTTATTTGCGATGAATGGAACATTCCAATCTCTGTTTCACAAGTGTCTATTCCCTCAGGCGTCGTAAAGGCAAGTACAGTACTGTATACTCGAAATTCGATCCATTTTTGTTTTCAATCTGTGCTGCAGAGGTTGGATATAATTTTTTTTTTAAAGGATAATGAGCTAGCGTTGTAAAACTAGTAGAGAATAGGCCTACGGTACATCACATGCCCTAAACGCAGAACAACTTTGGTGGGTAGGGTAGGAACCAACTTAAGTATGAATTGGCTCTAAGAAACAATTGAAAACCATTAGGCCTACTAATTAAGTTGAGTTAGATAATTTAATATTTATTGACGATTAAATCGAATTTATGATTTTCCCCGAATAGAGGTGGTTTTCACAAATTGTTTTACATTATATTATAAACATATACACGTCGTAGTGATGAATGGAACATTCCAATGTCTATTCCCTCAGGCGTCGTAAAGGCAAGTGCTGTATACTCATAACAGAAATTCGATCCATTTTTTTTTTCAATCTGTGCTGCAGAGGTTGGATATAGATTTTTTTTAACGGATAATAATGAGCTAGCGTTTTCTGTCGCCGCGGGCGTATATTATGTACAAATCTTTATTATTGCAGTTAAACCAGCCCGGGAACCACCCACATCATCACCCTTCCCTCTCACTGGCATGAGTAGCGTTGTAAAGCCAGTAGAGGATAGGCCTACGGTGGTACGAAGGATCAACAACAACTTCGGGTGGGTAGGGTAGGAACCAACTTAAGTATGAATTGGCTCTAGAAACAATTGAAAACCATTAGGCCTACTAATTAAGTTGAGTTAGATAATTTAATATTTTCTAACGATTAAATCGAATTTATGATTTGCCCCGAATAGAAAGGTGGTTTTCACAAATTGTTTAACATTATATAAACATATATGTCGTCGTAGTGTATCGTTACATGTAGGCCTACTGTACTATTTCAATCGACTAGGACGGTGATAGTTTCAATTACATCGCAAAGTTTTACTGTGTATAGTGGTATATTATTTGTAAAACATGAACACAATTAATATTTCGTTACTAGATGGATAAAGAATATATTTAAAAATTGTTCCTCTTTGCACCCATCCTCTTCCCCATCCCTCAACCATAATGGTACATACAAAACACAAATTAAGTTTGTTTAAATTTGACTTAAACAATTGGTCTCATTTTGCGACAAGTTTCTCTTTCGGAAGTAATTCCCAGGGTGCTAATTTTAGTTGAGTACATAAATCACAGTGTCTTATTGTCCTGCATTATTGTACATTTTGAAATCGTCAGTTTTTTAACGCTGAAATTATTATGTATTCGAGAACCATCTGTGGGCACGATCTAGATGGTACGCGAGCGAAGCGAGCGTACCATCTAGTCTATATATAAATTTACGTAAGGGCAAAATTCGATAAATCGCGGTTTATTTCTAGAATTTTTACTCGATAGTATATAAAGTTGGTTCATACTTTCGGTACTGATTTTAACCACCTGATGTAACCCTGTTTACTAATTAAATTGAGTTAGATAATTAGTTATTGACGATTAAAACGAATTTAGGTTCAACGATTTGCCCAAAATAGGGGTGTTTACCGATCGTGGTATACACTGTCTAATGGATGTCCAACTTGAAAAATACCCGCACACAATAATACGAGGACGCTTCGCATTTTCCTATCTCCTCCTACGATAATTGGTTTTAATAGCTGAAAACTGGTTGAACTGCTCGAGTACAGCATCATAATGTTGAAGACAGGCCGATTTTCTTTAAAAAATACTATTTTGATAGATTTAATTTACGTTTTTACAAATGTATTGATTTGCGATGAATGGAACATTCCAATCTCTCAGTCTGCCAGTTTGGTTTAACACAAGTAGGTAAATTTATGAGCCCTTGGAGAATAAACTTGCAATACTTTGACAATACAGTACTGCAAATACCTATTAACCATTTTTGGTCGTCATTTGAATCGAACATTTCTTACTGTGAATACTGTTAGATGTAAAAAAATATATACAAACATTTCTTACTGTGAATACTGTTAGATGTAAAAAAATATATACAAATAAACTTTATTACTGTGATTATAGGTAGGCTCTACTGTTAGATATATAAACACGTAATATACAAATAAACTTTATTACTGACAGTTGCTTCTCAACGTTTGCATTAATTAATAATTACAAAAAATATAAACGTCGTAGTGGTGTATTATCGTTACATGTACTTTACTATTTCAATCGACTATGACAGTGGCAGTTTTAACAAAGTATTAAATCGCAAATGTTTTACTATATTTAGTCACCGTTAGTGGTATATTATTTATAGGCCTATAAAAAATGAAAACAATATTTCGTTACTGACGTGGATAAAGAATATATTTAAAAATTGTTCCTCTTTGTACCTATCCTCTTTCCCATCCCTCAACCCTAATTGGGTTTCTTTAAATGAATAAACAATTTGGACTCATTTTGTGGTAAGTTTCTCTTTCGGAAGTAATTCCCAGGGTGC
Source organism: Antedon mediterranea (assembly GCF_964355755.1). NCBI lineage: Eukaryota > Metazoa > Echinodermata > Crinoidea > Comatulida > Antedonidae > Antedon > Antedon mediterranea. Next base: position 30,759,436 of record NC_092672.1, read on the forward strand.
TAATTTTGGTTGACTACATAAATCATTGTGTCTACTTATTCGTTTCTGTTGTAAACGACAATGTATTATAGTCCTGCGGTACGTGCATTTAAAATCGCCAGCTTTTTTACCCTGAAATTACTGTGTATTCGAGAATCATCTGTGGGCACGACCTAGATGGTACGCTCGCTTCGCTCGCGTACCATCTAGTTGTCTACAATTTACAGAGAAAGAGGACGCGGTAGTTAATGGCGTGGGTTGATTGTCCGATACGTATGAGAAGATTATAACAATAAAGTATGTTAATAGCCTGGTGTATAATAAGCAACACATCCAGGTATTATAAAATCATTTTTTAAATGTTAAATCCGTCTAAGAATCAACAAATTGATCTGGGCTGAGAAGAATCTAACATTTAGCATCGAACATTCATTCACATTTTTTAGACGTATTGTAGGCCAAGTTCTAAGCACCTCATGGTATTATCATGGGTGTCAGATGAAATCGGTCGCGCTTGAAATCGGTCGCGTTTGAAATCGGTCGCGATAAAATCAACTTCCAGTATTTTGTATGGCGCGCCGCTAGAGCTATACTTTTGATGATATCGGTCGCGTTTGAAATCGGTCGCGCTATTTTGTATGGATCGAGCGGGATGCATGCTAGAGCGGGATATACATGTTTCGTTTATATAGCCTAGATTTAATTGATATTTTTTAGGAACTAGATTATTTATGTGGATATTGTTTACTTAGTTAATAAATATTTATTAAATCATTAAATAATTTTTTTTTTGTATTTCACAGGTCTCGGAGAAGGACTCTGTCTTTTCAAAATGGCCATTTCTAAAACACGTTTAAATATCATATTAATTACTTATTAGGCATAATGTTATATTAGGCATATAATAATTCCTCTATTTATATGTACTGTAATTAATATATTATATAGAGAATATACGTATGTCGTGTCTTTTATTATGCAAACAATTACGTAAAACAGGACAATTTATTTAGTTGTACAAAAAATGATAAAAATATTGCTCAACTGGAACGATGTTATATCGGCGTCTAATCAAACTATATGCATAGCACATATACAGCATCATGCTTTATGTTATTAATTCTGTTAAATATAAAAGTGTTGAGGCTTTAATATTTCCCTTTGTAGGTTTAACGATGCTTCTATACCAGCCTTTCTTCGACCAGGGCTGGTTTAATAATACTAGTTTAAAAAAAACAACAACGAATAGAATCAAAATCATGTGAAGTTGAAACATCTGAGAACAATTTTAACTACACACACTTTTTTTAAGTAGATAATCATGTGATCAATAATGTGTCAAACATGAGTTAGTGCGATTGTATTTTTGATGAATTAAAATAAAGGGCTATGGACATCTCTGAGTGAAGACATACACTTGCTCTGTATAATATTTAATTCCCAACAGTTGATCATTCTGCAAAAGAAATGTAAGTTTTAAAACGAGCTATGCAATATTTACATAAAGCTATTTACTTAAAGCAAGGAGTGACGCGTTAGATGTGAGAGGTTATCGCGTTTGGTAATCACCTTATCACGTATGATGTCAGCTAGTAGCTATTATTGTTAGCTATGTCATTTTTTTTTTATAAATATCTATTTACTCAAAGCAGGGAAAAGAGGCACGCATTAGCTATTCGAGAGGTTATGGCGTTGGTTGATAACAACGTATGATTAGTTTTTAACAATGAACTACCGCATTATTAAAGGTGTATACTGAATATGTAACTTCCGATAGACTTGTTTAACAAATGCATTGAATGTGCACGTTGAAAATAAGGTATCGATAGCGAATGCATCATATCAGACTGTTCTTTTAATATTTGTATTAATGATTTTTATAATTGTTAAAATATTGTAAGAATGATGTCGACTCAAACACTTGTTACTTGCAGAGACTGTGCTCATTTTAATAAAAATGTAATCATATAATAATATTTAGTATGGGTTCCAGACGAAGTTTTGACCTGATATTAGTAAAAAGATATATAATTTAGCGTATACTACTTGAGCTTTTAAACATCGAAACTCGAAATAACTACAGACTTGAGGCAAATCTAATAATATTATGAGAAAGAATTCGTTTTCATAGGAGTATTTTGCCCTAGCTATTGGCGTGTCCTCTAAGTGTTCCTGTGTGGTGATAATCATGGGTGTAATTTTCCTGAGAATTTATTTATTCGTTTTTTTCTTAGAAAATGGAAAGACTTTGAATAGGTCCGTTTGCTTTGCTGCTTTTTTGCCTTAGTCATACACAACACTAAGCACATTTTTTCATCTCGTTGTATACGGTACAGAGAGGCCCTGTGATTATTGTTATATTAAATAAATTGAATGCATGTTGTATGGAACCTAAATATTACTATTTTATAGTAATATTACAATTATAAATAGAAAATAAAAGTGTATCTAAAAAAATAATACACTTGTTGTATGCGCAACATAATAACCGTAAAATCGGCAAAACTGAATACCCAGAACGAAACAAGAAAATAGCCGCAAACGAAGTACTGTACAAAATAAAAGACACTAGCCGACAATGTTTTGTTAAGTAGCCTAACCGTATCTGGTTATACATTTCTAACTATATTTCCGTGACAGATTAGTAAGATTTAGTTAGGCAATTGTATTTACGGGACCTGAGTAATTATTATAGGGTATTTTGTAAACATTCATTATGTAGCCTAAGTTGATGATTATCCTAAGAGAGTCTAAATTACTGTTATGTACAGTATAACAGAGAGTTTGTACGAGTGTTTGCTTTGCTATAATACTACGCTATTGAGTATCAACATGACCGTACTAAAAGGTTTTAAACTATGAAAAATAAGCTCCCAAGATGAAGATTGGGTTGGGACGGGGACTTAATGTGATGTGGGGTATCAATATGACCACAATTGTTCTACTGGGAAGGTTTTAAACTACATTTGAAACCTCAACTAACTAAATCCCTGAGCAAAAAAAAAAAAACAATGATAAAGACAAGATAGATTGTATTGTATATGTAGAACTGGCCATTTTTATATATCGACGCCTTGGCTAAATTGCGATTCGCTTTACTGACAACAAGCATCCTGTAGGCCTATTCTACTGTCCCGAATCAGATATTAATAGGTAAGGTATTATTATTATTATTAAATCTACCATTATTTTGCTCATTTAAATTACAGATATGGGTTAAGATAGATGAATGTACAATATGCATTCTGGAAAGTCAAAAGAAATATATCCAACTGACGTTTAAAATAAAGCTGATATATTATAGCGATATTTTTGCTTTTTGACAATCCGCCAGGATAGTGTCTTGCGTTTTTCTATGCTTGTTTTTGTTTTATGTAATTTATGCTTTTTGTATTATTGTTTTTACTTTTCTGGATAATAAATGAATATGAATATAGCTACTGTCTAAATTTACTGAGAAAGAAGGATGCGGTAGTTTATGGCGTGGGTTGATTGTTCGATACGTATGAGAAGATTATAACAATAAAGTATGTTAATATAGACTAGATGTATATACTGTATTACTAAGCAACACAACCATAATTCAAATAAACGGTATTACTTTCGGTAGGCCTTTTATTAACCTTTGGACACACAAGTAGTATAACTATCTAGAATATGATTGGTACATCTGTAATCATCACGATTTCATTGTTTATTGTTCGAATGTTTTGTGTTAAAGGCACACAGAATCCCAGGTCACGTTCAGCTTACAACAAAAATTGCAGGGAACATAACATGACGATAAACAAGATATAAAATAATAGAAAAGGCACTAAAAGATGGACTAATTAGAATATTAAATCTGTCTAAGATTACAACTTAATTGATCTGGTCTTTAAAATTGAGAAGAATTTAACATTTTAATTAGCAATAAAGATTTCACCATTGAAAACTGTCATGGCAGAAAAAGTACATAATACATATTATAATTATGATTTTTGCCTTGCCTCACAGAATAAAAAATGTCAAAATTAGTATTACGCAATGAAAGGAGATAACGCAAAAAAATGAAAGTGTGAAATAAAAAAATAAAAAAAAATTGCAAAAACCAAACCAACCAAATGAAAAGCAGTACGGTAGTACGATAGTTCATTGCTTGGCCGTACTCTAAGTAAGTATAGGCCAACATTTAGTGGGTAGTGGTCACCTCGTACCCAAACCAACTCGTACCCATTACATTTGTTGTGAAGCTGGTAAAGTAAATGTGCGAGCCCGTTTAAAGTAGTTTCGGAGCATTTTAATAGTGCGAACCCCTCTAATTGGTTGCGGAGCTCTTTAATTGTGCAACCCTTTTGAACTTCGGGCTCTTTGGGGTTTTTTTTTCTTCTTTTGAGTCGCGTGGACGCGACTCTATAGTTCACTATGTCGGTCGGTCGGTCGGTCTGTCTGTCGGTCCGGTATCACTATGCGTTTTATCGCTTTCTGACCTTATCATCAGTTTAATCTAGCTAAGTCAATTTTTCACAGTATATTCCTTATGGCCAGGAATCGATGTGGTTATGTTTTCACGGTGCGCAATAAAAAATGACGCGGTCTACGCACGATTTAACGAAATCACGTTTGTAATCATATCTTCACAACCATGAATCACAATTAAATAAAATTTGGTACTCATAAATTTCAGGGCATAAATCATCATATGGCAATACAATTACGTGCGTAGCGCATGTAACGCATGCTTACGCGCGCTTAACATTTTCAAAAATTTGTTTTCGATGAAATAAGAGTACGTTTCAGTCAATTTTAAGCGTTTACAGAATTGCCAGGAGAGCGCAGATTTTGCGCGCACACTGCGCGTTAAATTTTATTGCGCACTCTTATTGCCCGATTTCTGTTTTCTTGACTTACTTTTCATCAACTCGAAATTACGTTATATGAGCACGTCAAAAGTGACAGGCTACGCACGTGTAAATTAAAAAAATGTTTTTAAACATTTCAACATTTTTAAACATGTTCAGTAATTTCGGTCAGTTGGTAGGTTGGTCGGTCGGTCGGTAAACACTAATAAGCACGCGACTGCAGCCATCTATATGGGCTTGTTTCTTCTCGTTTATATCCTGCTTTACAGTTACGAGTCACTACAACATCATAAGCCAGGTGCCTCTAAAAAATACTTGTTTTGTTATTTAATATTTGGTGTTACGAGAGATTATATTATGACAGTAGCAAATGGAAGCAAAAAGAAAGACAAAAAAAATGCAACAAAGCCTATATGTATTACTATATTTTATTAATAATAATTATTAAGTAATACAAATATAGACTAATCTACTTCAAAATAATATGGTGTCACAGGTCTACATGGAAAACGTTTAACTTTAAGTTAATATAATTGAATAAAAACATAACGCTGCAAAAAATTAGGCCCTAAATGAAACTGCTAATAATAAAAAAGAAACAAAGTCTGTTTCTATATTTATAAAATCTAGTATAGATCAAAACAGAATATACTGTATAGAATATGACACTATTTAGCAATAATACGTTTAATAAACTTAGAAGAAACTTTAAACAAATAGCTTAATCCACATCGTACCAGTACACCTTGCCAACAAACAATTATTGTAATTAACTTAATATACAATGCAAGTACACCAAACTCAATCTACTATCAAAATCACAAGTTGCAATTATCTAAGCATACTTAGACACTAATTGTTTTACGTATAAAAAAAATACAAATTTTTCAAATTTAATTTTAGAATTTACATTATATTCAAACTATTAAAATTGAGGTATAGTTTAAAAACCAACTGTACGATCGATTTATCGGCAATAAGGTAATAATATGGTTTCTTTGGTCTGTATTCCAATGATTGGTTGAAATCAATTGGTTCTTTCAATGTTGTTATTGTACTAAATTTATACCTTAAATATGTGTAATATATCTACCAGTTTGAGCAGCAGTTTTAACGTTTTCTAACATTTCTTGAAATTACCATATTTGTCAAAAGTTAGCTTTGTAGGCATTGAAAATGGTTTCATTAGTTTTGTACATAATTAAGTCACATTTGATGCCTGCATGTATGTCTATCATTGCATTAAGTCACATTTGATGCCTGCATGTATGTCTATCATTGCATTAAGTCACATTTGATGCCTGCATGTATGTCTATCATTGCATTAAGTCACATTGGATGCCTGCATGTATGTCTATCATTGCATTAAGTCACATTTGATGCCTGCATGTATGTCTATCATTGCATTAAGTCACATTTGATGCATGCATGTATGTCTATCATTGCATTAAGTCACATTGGATGCCTGCATGTATGTCTATCATTGCATTAAGTCACATTTGATGCCTGCATGTATGTCTATCATTGCATTAAGTCACATTTGATGCCTGCATGTATGTCTATCATTGCATTAAGTCACATTGGATGCCTGCATGTATGTCTATCATTGCATTAAGTCACATTTGATGCCTGCATGTATGTCTATCATTGCATTAAGTCACATTTGATGCCTGCATGTATGTCTATCATTGCATTAAGTCACATTGGATGCCTGCATGTATGTCTATCATTGCATTAAGTCACATTTGATGCCTGCATGTATGTCTATCATTGCATTAAGTCACATTGGATGCCTGCATGTATGTCTATCATTGCATTAAGTCACATTTGATGCCTGCATGTATGTCTATCATTGCATTAAGTCACATTTGATGCCTGCATGTATGTCTATCATTGCATTAAGTCACATTGGATGCCTGCATGTATGTCTATCATTGCATTAAGTCACATTTGATGCCTGCATGTATGTCTATCATTGCATTAAGTCACATTGGATGCCTGCATGTATGTCTATCATTGCTGATTGTCGGTATCAACCTGGAGCGTCACACTTGATTCTGAAAAAGAGAAAAACCGAGAATATATACTTGTATCCATAAATTTATATACTATAGGCTACAATGAATCTAAAATATATCTGTATTATATCTATTTTTTTTAATATCGTCATTGTAAACATTGTCAATATCATGAAAATGAGAACCAAGTAAAATTTAATAGAGAAAACGAAAAATGATATATGATATAATAAAACTAATAAATTACAAATTGGTTACCAGTTATAAACTAATGGTATCTCTTTTTTTTTTACACACAACACAATGTCAGCAGCACCAGTAAAGCATGCATTGTTATTGTTCTTTATTACAAAACATGACATGTACATTTCCTATTAAATGTAGTAATGCTAAGATAATTTAATAAACCAAATAAAATTACTCCTTACATTTTCCAGCTCTTCAATATTCCTAATCAAGGTGTTGATATTTTCCTCATATTTTAATGTTTTTAAAAAATCAATATAAAATCTACCAGCAATCAATTGCTGGATTAGTGAATCCCTTTTCGTTTCATATGACTCCATTTTCAAAGGAATGAACGTTTTGCCGTGCTCCAAAATTCTGTCACATTCTGAATTGTCAAAAAAAAAAGATTTGATAAACAAATTAACATGAAAAATTGATGATAGTCATTTCTATGAATTTTCTTTATCTTTCTTTTCATTGAAACCCCATTTTTTTCAGTCATCATAGAAAAGAAAATTAAAATGTCTGTATTAGAGAATGTGTTTGTTACTCTGCTACCTGTAATAAGTTTGTATTTACCGAATTCCCAGTATTCGCTTTCTTCGTAGGCTTTCGATGTACACAATAGAACTATGCTTGAGTCGCATATAGCTTTATCTAGAGATTGAGACATACGTCCAGACATGGTTCTTTTATCAATACAGATTTTATGTGTATCTTTCAACCTCTTCTTTAAGCTATTATCAATTAATCCGACAGTCCTAAAAGTGGAAACTTCCGTTAAATATTTATTGTCCCCCAAAAACATGATAATTTGACTTTCAATAGGCCAAAGTTAATCACTTAAATAAATAAAAACAAAATAAAAAATGTTTTCACTTAAATAATGACAAAACAAACGGTTAAATTTAACCAAAAACCCATTGTCTGACAGACAATTAATTTATCTATTTTTGGCTTTAAATTACATTTTTTTCCTTCAGGTAAATCGTTTTTTTTTTTTTTTGTTGGCGTTTCAATTTTTGGTCACAAAGTGAATAACTATTATTTAACATTAAAATAGCATATTAAAAAAAAAAATGTAAGAAAATGTATTTTTGATAGGGACAGTATATCTTTAAGAATATCTGGAGCAATAATTGTGGAATTAAAAAAATATGGAGTTTGAAGGATGGTATTTTCCTAAATTTTTTTGGTATTAGAAAAAAAATGTCAATAAATTCAGTCAAATAAAGTAAAAAACGATCAACAGTTATTCTCTTACATCTGCTACAAATAATATTATATGTTTTGACAATTACAAAATTAATACAAAAATGCACTTGCCCACTCTGGTTGTGACTGTAGCTAATCAATATTTGCTTCTGAAAGCAATGAAACAACTCGAATTATGAAACTTGTAATTTAAATAATATTAATATACGATTATTACAAATTACAAAAAAATATTGTACGTATATTTCTACCTTTTGTTTTGTTTTCAACATTTCAGGCTGTTCTTTGCTTGTACTCACTGAAATAAAATTTTTTTTTTTTAAACTGCATTCCACTAGAGCACAGATGCAAAAACGAAAAAGTGCATGGGTGTGAAATATTCTACGTATACTTTACAGTTCTAATTTCTTTTCTTTCTATATCATTAATATATTTACCTCGTGTTCTTTTCTGTTTTGAAGTAGATTGTCCAGAGTCTTAAAATAATATAATAAAATATAGTAATAATATTATTATATAAATTTATAATATTATTATATTATAGCGTCATTCCAACGATCATTGCTCATAGCGCTGTGGACTTTGATGTTACAATTTTCAAAAAAATACTTCTCCACGTCATGTCAGTGCTGCCAATTCTAGCGTCCATTCGTCTTATCTGTCCACGACAGTGAATGTGTGAGCTAGTACACCGGGGCAACGCTCTACTCGTCTCGAAAGACGTACTAGGTCATTTAAAGTGCACACGAGCATTTTGTGTACTCTGGACCTACGATTTATAGTATTTATCGGAGACGACGTAAACATTATTAATTTAATTTTTTTAATTAAAAAAATTATTATCCGAGAAGACAAGATAAATGAATACTTAACATGATTAATACATTTTTCAGTAATAGTAAGCCTTTAGCAAACTAATAGAGTATTTTTGTTTACATTTTCAATTTTAAAATTTGAAGAATAAATATTTTCAACCTGAGTTACCATCGTTGTCTGAGGTCGTTAACCTCTGTCTTTTCCGGGTTCCTTTTGATGCAGATGCTATAATAAAAAAAAGTATATATTTCTTTTTATACAGTATGGTTGTACATTATAAGAGCCTACAAAAACATATTAAAGCTACATTTTGTTTATAATTAATAATAGTTTTGTCCAAAAAATAAAAATTTAGAGATTTGACTGTTCATTTCTATCAAATCAGTAACAAGCATTAAATGTTTTATAATTTTTGTAACAATTTTACAGGCTTTCAGTTACTTATATTATCTTCTACAATAATTAACTCTTTCTTTTTCGAGCTCCTGTTAGAGTAGAAACTTGATTAGTAATATAATTAAAATAATAATAAATGAGTAAATAGTATATAAATAATGAATGTTTATGAGTGTAATGTTACAACTAATGAGGTGAATGATGAAATGTTATATTAATATATAACCTTAATATTGCACGACATGTACCCACAATCGTTCTATGAAATGACAGGAATTTCTTTAGGTGTTATATAATACAGTTTATACACGTTTACACTTATTGTAAGGTCTTACAACAATATATATTATGCAATGTATATATTATCATATAGGTTGACATAAATAGTACGATAATTAATTACGGGTAAAGTTTTAATTTCTCAATGTTAAATTTTAATTTGTTTTATTTTTAAATAACATGTTAACCTTTAGAAACAAATTTCATATTTTTTAAACATGTTAACGTAATATGCCGAAATAAATAAATAAATCTGAGTCTTAATATGAAAAGCTGTGTGTGAATACAAAGTTAAAAAAGTTAATTACAAAAAAAAAAGAGTTGACATATATCTAGTATACATATTTTTTTTTTTAATATATAATAGTTCAAGTTTAATTGCAATGAACTTTGGATGTGAAAACAGAATCAGTGTGTTTTCATGAAATATTGGAGACCAAGATACACATAATCAGAAACTTTGAGGGTATGGTATGGGATATTTCCATCTTGACTTTATCATGCCTTTTTTTACTGTCCGTCTAATCTGTTTTACATGTTTGTATACAATGTATTTAAATTAGAAATGCAATTGTTTTATTTACAATGTTATTATAAAGACATACCGTTTGTGTTTGCAAAAAAATCTCTTTTGCATCTTCGTCAAGAATCTTTGCAAAATGCTTCATTTTCTCTATGTCACCCTCTTCTACATCGTTATTACCTTCCAGCATAAATACCAAATCCCACTTATTTTTAAAATCAGCAGGATTTAAACCATAGTGACCGGGCATCGTTGCTAATAAATCAGTCGTATTTGAGCGTAAAGCTTTGAAGAGATTTTTTCGATATTCTGATATTGGTTTACCTCTTGTAAAATTGTAGTTTTTGTTGTTGTTTTTATGTTTTTGTTTGAACTTCTGTATAATCTGTAAAGCGCGCGTCTCTTTTGTTACTTCTGCAATGTCTACTAATATTTCTACATCTGTACAGGATGCATCATTAGGCTCGTACGAAATATAACCCATGTCTGTGAGTTGATTAAATAAATCGTGTCCTGTGACAATTCGTCTGCTTAACAGTTCTCCAGTACAGTGATCGTATAGTAGAAGTCTTAGCCAAAACAATTTTTCACCTGTATATATTTTACTTATATCTGCAAGTAATCCTGGAAATTCGAATGACATTTTCTAGAATAACGAAAACAAATTGAAAACAATATTTTACTTCAATTAATAACACGGGGCTTATGTGTATTATTTTTCCAATGACATTAAAATGCTAACTTGTATTGGTATGTTCGAACAATAAATTTATGATTTGTTTGTTACCAGTTATCGTTAATTATAAGTTCCTGGTAAATTCATTTTCTCAAAGCATTAAATTTTTATTATTACTGCATTATTTCTATTGCTAGTATTGTTATTATTATCGTTACAATTATTATGATACATTTTACTGATTTTATTTGTTTATTTATTTACTTTTTTATTTCAAATTTATTCATTTAAAGGGGCTTTGTGTCTAAAGCTTTTGCTTATAGGTTATTCTATTCAAAACTTCAAATAATTTTGTATTTATTTTGTATTTAATAATATTCAAAAATATAATTATTATATAATTATGTATAATATGAGATTGTGAATAAAGTAATATATTATAATATATTATATAGAACTATCATAAAAATAGAACGCATCCCATCTGCCCTACTGCTTCTAAAATTTTACCTAAGTTGTAAACATGTTATAATAATAATTCAGGTATATTTATTGTCCAAAAACGATCAATGATACAAATAGCCAAAAGGCTGAAACCGTAACATTTTACATTAAAAAGGTTAAAATGTATAAGAAAATGTATATATGTAAAAATATATAAAATTAAATATAAAAACAGTAAACGACATTCATATAATTTAACTGAGTTAAAATAAAATCTAATCATTAAGGAGTCTGATTAGGGCTGGAATAGCTGACTTGCGGCGTCTCTCAGTACGACAAAATATATGTGGTATAAACACATACCAAGTCATCTAAAGGAGCATTGCATTTACGTAAAATATACAAAATGAAAATGTTACGGGAGGCCCTAGATATAATATCAGCAACATGGGAATCACATTTCAAGTCGCTCTGCAAAGTTACGCCCATTACCCAAATCGGACCTAGGAACAGTAACATAGCTAACATGCAAGAAGTGAACAACCATAACCATTTCGATGGTATCGGAAGCATGATTATTAGTGCACCGGAGTTCAAACTCACTAAGTATACATTGCATAGAGCTGAATAACTACCTTTTTTAACAATCCAATGGTAAGGTCGTCAACATATTTCCATCGCCTGCTGTTTCCCTCACAAGCATCAATGAGGGTGAGAAAGAGCACAGGCTCCCCAACCTCGTACATTGCGGTACCCCACAAGTAATTTGACGTGTAGATGATATATTAGTGCCAATTTTGGAATTAATAACTCTATTAGAAAGGAAAATGCAGACAATGGGTGTGATTGACGGTTTAGACACCAATGGAAATCATCTTATAAATCAAAACAGTGTGGCCAACGCTTTGGCGAAATATATAGCACAAACATTGACGTTATATATTATTGAAAAGTTATAATGTGTATGCATTGTAGTCCCTTCGACGAATAAACAATAATTTTTTCTAAAAGTTTAATCCCATGCATTGGTTTATATTATATTACTGCAAATTGTGTTTTAATAACCGTATGATACACGTTAGGCCTAAATGTTTAGACGTCCATACGCCTAAGTTCTAAGCGTCCGTAGTAAAATAAATATTAGGTTGGATATAACCGCATGTAGTTAGACTGGATTTCAGATTTTATTACACAAAGGTCAAAATATAGATGGGCCTAATATAGAATTAATAATTTAAAGGTTTACACACAATGCTTACGGTAAATTTAATACTGTCTCACAATCTCAATCCACCGACTTTGTTCAGGATACAGACTTAAACCATACAGTATCGTGTTTTTTGTTGTAAAATGGCGTGTCTACCCAGAATCCTCATGAATATGTAATAGAATAAATGATGTATTGTCATGACCCACTTCCGTTTAATTCAATTGGAAATTCCAATATGACAAATATAGGCAACTGCTTTGGACAAAAGACTACTACTACTACTATCTTTATCTCGTTTTATACGGTACAGAGATAAAGCAAAGCGGCCGATTGAGTGAAACCAAAGCGACTTAGGTAAACAGTAGCTTCAGCGGCATGGAAATGGAAATTATATTGCGCTCCTTTTGTCCTCGTTATACATAATCATACAATGCTCCTAAAATAGTGCGCCCTCGCGCTGAGAAAGTGTTTGGGAAATCGTGCAAGCGATTGATTTTGACCTGGCAATGTGAGTCTGGAGTCTCATAGATATAGGTTTATTCACTAATAATTTAATTTGTTGAATTAATTACTTGTATAATATTAATATACAATTGATAATTTTCGCTTTAGATGAAAAAAAAAGTGGGATGAGGGGGGTGGGGGGGAGGGTTATAAGCTCATTAGTGTTCCCGCTTTGTTTTTCAGCTTTACCTGATTTTTTAAATTCTGTCTCCCATGTTCATTAACCTTATTGATATCATTATTGTTCCCAATTGAATATACTGTACAATAAATACAAAGACAAGAAGTACAACTCATTGAAACTTAAATAAAAATGTTTATTGTAAAAATTCTTATTCCTTGCACTCATTTCAAAATGTAAACTATAAAATAAATTGTCTATAGGCGTTAAGTAAATCTAAAATCTAAAAAAATCACAGTTATAGTACAATAGTAAAAATCCCTTGATTACAGTATGCTCTATTCTATTATTTTGAAGAAACTTTGTTGAATGATCGTTTTTGTTGAATGTTCGGAAAATAGGTTCAAACTCCAAATAATTTATTTTCTATGAAGATTAGGTCAACTATAGAATAGTATACTGTTTTGTTATATGGCCATAGCGTGAGGTAATGAAACAAAATATAAGGATAATTTTCTTACAATCTGAGTCTCATGGTGGGATGATCTTTCTCTTAATAACCTCTGAGTAGTGAGACTCTTTCTTGGTGGATAATTTAAAATACCATTCATTTTAAAAATGTAATTCTGTCCTTCATTCCGACATCTAAATTCTACCTGATCTAGTTTACTTTTGTTCTTTTTTAATACATTTAATCAATTTCTTTACATTATCATTAAACTCCATGTTGTTTGTAAAGTCGATATAAAGCCTGCTCTTTCCTTTCACTAGTTGTTGAACTTTAGAGTTTTTTTCAGGTATATATTTCTCCATTTTCAATGGAATAAACGGCCTCTTGTGTTTTTGAATTTTTCTGCACTCTACAAACAAAAATGTGAAACTTATAAATTCACTTATCTTTTCTATTAAGTGTAGACTTACATTTTCGTTGTATTTAATTGCGCATAATTTACCTCTCTTTTACTTAATATAATACATACCAAATTTGCAGTTGTCACTTTTTTCATAGTCTTCGGATAAACAGATTAGAACTATATTTGATTGTTTTATTCCCTTTTCAATATCGTCTGGCATAAAGCCGGTAATTTCAACAAAATCAATCCAGATTTTATGTGATTTCAGTTTCTTTTTTAGTTCATCATAAATGTGTCTGACAGTTCTAGAAAAGGAAAAGCGATTATTGCGTTGGAATAATTGGTGTATTTTTAATTTATATATAATAATATGATTTAACATTGCGATAAATGAATGACTATATATTTATACACTACCACCATAGTAAATTACACTCTGTAGATTTTTAAAGTGGTGCGGTGTTTCTATTTTAAATGTTTTACATACTGTAGGTATTTATACTTACACGTCGTGAGTGTGATTGTAACTTATCATTATTTGCTTCTGCAAACAAGAATAAATAAAATTGATCACAGAGTTACATAATTTAATGTAATTACTGTATAAGATAATACTAGAAGAAATTATAATATTTTTATATATAAAACCGATATAATAGTTTGATACACGGTTTATAACATACCAAATTACAACATAGAAATTACCTTTCCATCCTTTGATTTCTTTCCAGGTTTCAGTTTTCTACTTGCACCTGTAATTAATATTACGTATAGATAAAAATTAACATGTCTTACAATTGATTTGAACCTCAACCGACTATAGCTACATATTGCACTAAAACTAAAATTCTCATCTTAAAATTGTCAAAAGATCTTAATAATTGCTCTATTTTTGTAGTTGTTATATTCAACTTATATTGACAGTTTAAATTTTTAAATGTACACACACATTTTTAGCAGACTGCTTATAAGTGTAAAACATCGATACCTTTTTTTCTCTTGAATTTTGAAGTAGAAGGTCGGTTGTCACAATCAGAGTACCCTGCATACAAAATATAATTAACATAATACATACTGTAGCTTTAATGTAGTTTAACAGAAATCGTTTAAAAAAAGAAAATACATGCATCTCAGATATAAATTAATAAGGAATTGTTATAATCATTACTAGATTGATATGGGGGTTTCTACATTTTTAAAGTTATTTTAAATTTCAAAGATAAATTTAAATGTCTAATAAAGATTTCAACCTGAGTTCTCCTCTTCATCTGACTCTTCTGAGGTCGTTGACTTCTTTCTTTTGCGAGTTATTTTTGAAGAAGACACTATAATAATGAAAATAATCCACAATGCAATCCTGATATTCGCCACCGACCCCATACGTTTTTTACAAAAAAAAAAAGCTACTTGGTAGTTAAAACTTACACTTTAGTTACCGTAAATCAGTTAATTAATGTTATTTCATTTGTTTTAATTAAAAATTGTTAATTCTTGTATTTTTAGTTCATTATGTCGGTCGGTTGGTTGGTCGGTCGGTTGGTCGGTAAACACTAACTTGAGCACGCGACTGCAGCCATGTATATGGCCTTGTTTAATTAGATGGCGATAAGCTTTGAAGCTAAATTTGCTAAACCTTATCCATTATTATTTTGCTGATAATAACGATTTGAATACAATTAAAGATATCTGTGGTCAATTTGATTAAAAAAAAAAATACTACCCAATTAGTTTTGTATTTTAACCTCGAAAAATATTCCAAAGATTATTATGCTATTAATTGTTTCCGTTCCATACCTGATTTTTTCTTCGTTTTACGAGTTGAAGTAGATTGTTTGTTATCGCTATCGGCATCATCACTATCAGACTTTTTTGATATTGTACTAGTTTTTTTCGAAGTAGAAGCTAAAACAAAACAATAATAATAATATGATAAGCAATGTTAGCAAGTGTATACAAGGTAAACATTTGTGTATTAAAGTAAAATACACATAATAAATACAATTCTTAAATTAATATTTAGGCCTATATCATACATTCCTCTAAATTATAGGCCTACAGTCTTGTTACCTGATGTTTCTGTGATATAATCGATTCCAATTTCCTTTAATTCTTCTATAAATTTGTTCGATTTTCTCTTTTTGATTTTCTGTCTGCTTTCCAAATCAACTATCATACTCCAGCGATTTGAATATTGTTTTTTGACAGGATTATTAAAGTATTGGTCAATGTCACCCCGGTCACTCTCTTGTAATTGAAAAGTGATCGCCACTATTCGTTGTCTGTGTGGCGACAACAATGGTGATACAGTTTCGTCATTTGGAAAGGATGGCAGAATTTCACTTAGTTTCTTCCTCAGTGCAGCTTGGTTTGTAACAATAATCGTATCATTCAAAAGTGTTATATTGTTGGGACCCAAATACCCGGCACCATGCAATGCCTGTAGCAGATCCATCCCTGTTTTAGCCCCTGACAGAATATCCATTGTCAATAGATCCTTGAACACACATTTCAGCATATCTAACCACCTGCGGTCGCCGTACCATTTCGAGAATACTACCATGATCGTATTATACTTCCCCTTTGCCGCAGCAGCAGCTGCTATAAAACAAAACGTATATAAAGTGAATGCTTAAAACAAACAATGTGATCAGTGCTGAGACAACCATTAATTTGTCTCAGGTCAATGTAAAATTTGATTTAATTTGTAGTGTGACTTATTCCATTTCTTTAATACGAATAACAAACAAATTATTTATCTATTTAAATAGATAACAACTGGGCCCTCTTGGAGACCACCCTTTGACTGAAGAGGTTGTCCAGTATAAAGAAAATATTTCAATTCAATTCAGGTAGAAAATGTTATTATAGAAATTGTGCCAAAAATTATATAATATTAAGAATATTAAGATATATAATAACTATTACACAATGTCTTATGTAAAACTACAATTTAAGCCTACCTTCTTTGCTGGCCATCTTTCGTGCTCTACAAACACAAAAAAAACACATGTACTGTATATAATGTTTTGTTAAGTAGCCTAACCGTATCTGGTTATACATTTCAAACAATATTACCGTGATAGATTAATAAGATTTAATCAGGCAATTTTTACGGGACCTGGGTAATTAATATAGTATATTTTGTATACATCCATTATGTTATGTGAGATGGGTATCAATATGACCACAATTGTCCTACTGGGAAGGTTTAAACTACATTTGAAACTTCAACTAAATCTCCTAACAAAAAAGAAAAAAATGATAAAAACAAGATGGATTGTAAATAAGTTGAATTATAGTCGTATTCTTGGCCTTAGCACTATTGTAGATATCGACCTGACCATAATTATATATCGACGCCTAAGCTAAAATTGCTATTCGCTTTATTGACAACAAGCATCCTGTATTCTACTGTCCCGAATCAGACAATAATAGGTAAGTTACTATTATTAAATCTACCTAATTTTCCTCTTTTAAATTACAGATATGAGTTAAGATAGATGAATGTGCAATTTCCATTCTGGAAAATTCAATAGAAATTATGTAACTTACTTTAAATATAAAGCTGATACAGCTACGTCGTCATTGTCTAAATTTACTGAGAAAGAAGGACGCGGTAGTTTATGGCGTGGGTTGATTGCCCGATACGTATGAGAAGATTATAACAATAAAGTATGTTAATAGCCTGGTGTATAATAAGCAACACAACCAGGTCTCTATATAAAATCATTTAATGTTAGATCCGTATAAGAATAAAATTGATATGGACTTTGAAATTGAGAAGAATCTAACATTTAGCTGCAAAGATTTCACCATCGAACATTCATTCACGTTTTTAGACGTATTGTAGGCCAAGTTCTAAGCGCCTCATGGTATTATCATGTTGGCAACACATGATCACATCTTTTAGATTTAGACTGTTTTTTAAATTGATTTTTACACAAAACTCAGAAAGCAAATAACATACCTAATATAGAATAATTAATTTAAAAATTGTATAGACAATG
This sequence comes from Antedon mediterranea, assembly GCF_964355755.1. Taxonomy (NCBI): domain Eukaryota; kingdom Metazoa; phylum Echinodermata; class Crinoidea; order Comatulida; family Antedonidae; genus Antedon; species Antedon mediterranea. The sequence goes on from NC_092672.1 coordinate 30,777,547, forward strand.
TTCACTGTCTACTGTGCCACAAGGGAACATCCTGGGACCACTCCTGTTCCTCATCTACGTGAATGATATGCCTATGTCCGTCTCATCATTGTTAATGCAATATGCTGACGATAGTGCAATTGTCAATGCTCATCATGATCCTGATATCATCAGTAAAAATCTTGCTAGGGATCTGTCTAATTGTAATAAATGGTTAATTGACAATAATTTATCACTTCACATGGGAAAAACTGAACTAATGTTGTTTGGTCCCAGGATGTCTCTCAAGAACTACACAAATTTTAGCGTCCTTTACAATGGCTATACAATTTCTTTGAATAGCTCTATAAAATACCTTGGTATCGAACTAAGCAATAGGCTTAATAGTGAATTAATTGTCTCAACAGTTATTAAGAAAGTTAATGGTCGTATTAAATTTGCGTATAGGAATTGTCGTAACTTTGATCGCTGTATTCGTAAACTCATAATGGAAGCCCTGGCTCTAAGCCATATAAATTATGCTATATCATCCTGGTACTGGGGTACAACCGCGGATTCCCGTACTAAACTTCAAAGAACACAAAATAAAGTAATTAGATTCATCTTAGGGAAACATAGTAGATACCATATAACCAAAGACGATTATACTTTTCTTGGTTTATTAGATGTTAAAACCAGGGCCGAACAAATGACACTACAACACGTACAGACAATATATACAAAAAGTTGTCCAGACTTTATGTTAAATAATTTTAATAGGATAAATCATAACCATGGTACTAGAGGTAAAGATTGTAATTTTATTGTTCCAATGAATAACTATACTGTTAGTAAGACCTTTTTTTTTAATGCAATCACACTGTGGAACAAATTACCAATAGAAATAAAAAATATTTTTACACACAATAGTTTTAAAAGGACTCTTAAGAAATTTTTATTAACAAATATGCAAATTATATAGACCTAAAATTATGATTGACTTTTCTTGTAAATAATGGTAGATATTTTTGTAATAATAATGATTATCAGAATTCAGCATAAATCTAACATGTAATTAAATTAATTTGTAATACTGTATAAAATAATAATAGATTCATATTTTTGTATAATTATTGTAATATTATTTTATTATGTTGGGGACCCCTTTGGAAACAAGCCTCTGGGCTTAAAGGGCCATCCCCTGCTTTCCATGCTTATTTTCTTGTCTAGTCTTGTATTTTTATATTTAATTGTTTCTCTTTTTATTTCATTTACATTATACTGTTTTATTTATTTGTACTGTATTTGGAAAGCAATAAATATTACTTACTTACTTACTGTAAGTTTAATCCTGTCTGTTTATTCACAACCTCAATCCAACAATTTCTTTTAGAGATTGTCACGAACTCCTCTTACGTATGTTTCCGAGCGGTTGAAAATACTTTAGGAACTCCCTTGTGACATAAAAGTATACACACAAAATCCACAAAGTTGTAAGATAACTCAAAAACAAAGCTTTAATTTCAATCAACTTCAACTTTCAACAATCCAGTAAGCACTTTAAACAACAGCTTCACAATGACTTTACAATATAACATCCAACCTCTAATCCAACCTCTAATCCAACCTCTAATCCAACAACCTTACAATAGTTTACATCCCTTTATATACAAGATGCTCCTATCCTTCTAGATCATTCTTTATACTTCTCATTATTACATGATTACAGTTTCTATTAATAGCACTTCTGGAATGTTCTTGATTGTTCTTATTAATTATACATGGTTTATTAAATCAAAACATCTTATTCTAGAATGTTCATGTAAATACTATGTTACTCTATATGTTAGGGAATGGTAATTTATTACACTCCCCCCTCTTTCTGAGCTCAAAACTCTTTCTTGGAGTTTTGAGGGGCAAGTATACACGGACGTGGCAAAAGTTAACCCACTCCTATTCTATAAAACTTAAATACGCCATAATAACATACAACATAATCATTAATAATTACTAATAATGAACCAACAATATTCATGTAAATTTGTCGGAATGGTTCACTAACAATTACTGACATAGGAATCACCGGGGCCTTCAATTTGGTTTTATACTTTGAAGTTTTCTGGCAATTTTCACAAGTGTTGCAATATTCGGTCACATCCTTTCTAATACCAGGCCAAAAGAATCTCTGCTTTATCCTATCTAATGTCTTTTTCCTACCTAAATGACCTGCCAAAGGAATATCATGTGAGACTTTCAATACACTATTACGGCAAGGGTATGGAACCACTAATTGCTCTATTGGTTCTATCTGGTGTTTAGTGAAAACCAGCCTAAATAAAATTCCATCCTTACAGACTATCTTTATAGTGTCATCATCCTTCTGTACTAACATCTGTTCTCGAAGTGAAATTAAAGTTCTATCCTTAACCTGATAATCCTTAAATTTATCTCTGCCAATATCTAAAATGTCTAATTCACTATCTTGGCTAGATTGAGCTTCCTTTGTTTTTGCAAACTCTTTCCTAACTTTTCGTTTCTCACTTCTGGTTTTATGAACTTTTTCCTTGGGAGGGTTGTCACTGAGTATTTGGCCATCTAAATGTCCAAATTCTTCTTGAAAATTAACCACATCATCTAACTGATGTGAAATAACCCCAGAAGCTTTTTCCGACTTTAATTCGTTTTCCTCTCTTAGTTTTTCTTTTCTAGCATGATCTCTAGTGGCAACAAAACTATGCCTATCATGATTCTTATCCCCCTTCCCTAATAAGTCTCTAAATTTAGGAAAGTCCCTACCAAGAATTACATCTCTTGGTAAATCGCTGCAAACGCCAACCAACAAATTATGGTCTTCGTTATTAACCTTAATATTGACGAATGCAGTAGGATAGGCTTGGACATGGTCATGGACGCACCTGCATGTAATTTTAGCTTGCTCCGCGCGATTAATTTTCTTAGCCGCTACTAAATCAGAATGAACAAGTGTCATATCACATCCAGAGTCTATCAAAATTTCACAATCACATCCTTCAACTAGGCCTCTACAAATGTAAGGTGTACATGGTTTTGAAACAGTATCTGTTTTTGTCGACAAAAAGCCATCCTTACTTCGACAAAATCGTTCTATGTGGCCTACTTTTTTGCACCGTCTACAAACGAGAGGTTGTCTAGCGTCAGATTGTGATTTATGAAAGTTATCAGGGGGATTATTATTACCCTTACTGTCAACTTCAGGAGTGCCTTTCACTGTTTTCTCCTGGTTGTTTCTATTTTCGTGTTTTCTATTTTGAAACTTTTTCTCAAAATCGATACCTTTTCTAGCTTGAAAATAATTATCTGCTAATTCCGCAGCATTTAATCCCGAATCTGGTTTATGTTCTTTAACCCAAATTTGTACCCCTGTGGGCATAATATCTATCAATTGCTCTAAAATAACAATTTCAGCTAAATCATCTTTGCTTTTATCAGCAGGCCTAGCCCACTTAGTAAATAAATCTTTTAACCTAACATACATTTCTCTATAACTTTCTTCACTTTTCTTTTTAATTGACCTAAACCTTTGCCTATATGTCTCTTCAGTTATGTCATACCTTTGTAATATTGCTTTCTTCACTATGTCGTACTGGTTACTTTCTGTCACTGGTAGTGATGCATAGGCTGCTCTTGCTTTGCCTGTCAAATGAGGTATTAGTTTTACTACCCAGTGTTCTTTTCGCCACTCATAGGTGTTAGCAATACGTTCAAACGTAGTGAGATAATTTTCAATATCATCACTATCAGAAAGCTTTGCAATCTGAACTTCCTTCAATCTCATTATGTCTTTTAATCGTTTCTCCTCACTGTCCTTTTGCTTGTCCATTAACGCCATTACTAATGCTTGCTGTTTCTCCATATCTTCCCTACGTAAACGTTCTTGTCTTTCCATATCTTCCCGACGTCTTTCATTATCTTCTTGACGTGAACGTTCTTGTTGTTTCATCATCTGCTGCATCATAATATTCTGCTGTTGCATTTGCTGCTGCATCAACAACAAAAAATCTTTTGAAAATGAGTCAGCCCCTGTAGGGTTATGTCCACTGGTTGGTCCAGACTCTTCTGCCTGTTGTTCAGGTTGAATTGATTGAACTGATTCTACATCCGAATCAGTTTCATCGCCGCCGCTGTATTCTCTACCGGATCTTGTTGTTGATTGTTTATCAGCCATTTTTTAAATCTGGATGAGGGTCTTGTTACTAGTTAATCGTAGTTACCGAGACGTTCACAAGTCTACTGTTCCAAATAAATAATGTACTGTTCTTAAAACAATGTTTGTGTACTTACGATTAAACAAAACGTAGCACCACGGCTTCCGTAAAATATCTCAGTATCGTAAGTACCACTTCCTCAAAATATCAATAAAAGTACAGTTGATCCTAAACAGCCACCAATCTATGGCAAAATACAGTAGATCAAACTGCTACCACAAAATCTCACAACAGTACTGTAGATAAATACACAGTTAAGTCGAACAGTAGATCGAAATAACCGCTGCCACCAAATTAGGCTGAACACCGCTGCCACCAAATTAGGCTGAACACCGCTGCCACCAAATTATGTCACGAACTCCTCTTACGTATGTTTCCGAGCGGTTGAAAATACTTTAGGAACTCCCTTGTGACATAAAAGTATACACACAAAATCCACAAAGTTGTAAGATAACTCAAAAACAAAGCTTTAATTTCAATCAACTTCAACTTTCAACAATCCAGTAAGCACTTTAAACAACAGCTTCACAATGACTTTACAATATAACATCCAACCTCTAATCCAACCTCTAATCCAACCTCTAATCCAACAACCTTACAATAGTTTACATCCCTTTATATACAAGATGCTCCTATCCTTCTAGATCATTCTTTATACTTCTCATTATTACATGATTACAGTTTCTATTAATAGCACTTCTGGAATGTTCTTGATTGTTCTTATTAATTATACATGGTTTATTAAATCAAAACATCTTATTCTAGAATGTTCATGTAAATACTATGTTACTCTATATGTTAGGGAATGGTAATTTATTACAGAGATAGGCCTACAGTTACATAAACCATACAGTATCGTTTTTTATTTAAAATGGCGTATCTACCCAGAATCCTCATGAAATGAAAATAGAATAACATTTGATGTATTGTCATGACCCACTTCCGTTTAATTCAAATGGAAATTCCAATATGACAAATATATATAGGCAACTGCTTCGGACAAAAGACTACTACTATAATAGTTGTACACAAAATGATAGGAATATTCCTCAACTGGAACGATGTTATATCGCAGGCGTCGTAAACTAAACACCAAAATAGTTACTAATCAAACGTTATTCTTAGCACATATACAGCATCATGCTTTATGTTATTAATTCTGTTAAATATAAAAATGTTGAGGCTCTAATCTTTCCTTCTGTACGTTTAGCGACGCTTCTATACCAGTCTTTCTTCGAAGTGCAGGCTAGTTTAATAATACTAGTCTTTTAACTTTTAAACTTTTTTAAGTGATCAATAATATGTCAAACATAAGTTTGTGCGATTGTATTTTTAATAAACTAATGTAAAAGATAGTGTCAAAAGAAATGTACGTTTTAAAACGATTAGATATGCAATATTTACATAAACTATTTACTTAAAGCAAAGAGGGACGCGTTAGATGTGAGAGGTTATCGCGTTTGTTAATCACCTAATCACGTATGATGTCAGCTAGTAGCTATTATTGTTAGCTATGTCATTTTTTTTTATAAATATCTATTTACTCAAAGCAGGGAAAAGAGGGACGTATAAGCTATAAGAGGTTATGGCGTTGGTTGATAACAACGTATGATTAGTTTTTAACAATAAACTACCGCATTATTAAAGGTGTATACTGAATATGTAACTTCCGATAAACTTGTTTAACAACGTAAACATTGAATGTGCACGTTGAAATAGATAGCGAATGCTGATCAGACAATAATAGGTAAGTTATTATTATTATTATTATTATTATTATTAAATCTACCTAATTTTGCTTTTTTAAATTACAGATATGCGTTAAGATAGATGAATGTGCAATATGCATTCTGGAAAGTCTGAATAAATATATCTAACTTACGTTTAAATATAAAGCTGATATAGCTACGTCGTTATTGTCTAAATTTACTGAGAAGAAGATCGCTGTAGTTTGGCGTGGGTTGATTGTCCCGATACGTTATGAGAAGATAAACAACAGTCAAGTATGTTAATAGACTAGATGTATATATTACTAAGCAACACCACCATAATTCAAATAAACGGTATTACTTTCGGTAGGCCTTTTATTACCTTTTGGACACAACACAAGTAGTATAACTATCTAGAATATGATTGCTACATCTGTAATCATCACGATTTCATTGTTTATTGTTCGAATGTTTTGTGTTAAAGGCACACGGAATCTCAGGTCACGTTCAGCTTACAACAACAATTGCAGGGAACATGACGATAAACAAGACTTTAAAATTGAGAAGAATTGAACATTTTAATTAGCAACAAAGATTTCACCATTGAAAACTGTCATGGCAGAAAAAGTACATAATAATTATTATAATTATGATTTATGCCTTGCCTCACAAAAGAAAAAAATATAAAAGATAGTATTACGCAATGAAAGAAGATATCGCAAAAAATGAAAATATGAAATAAAAAAAAAAAATTACACAATTAAATGAACTTGGCAACCAAATTAAAAGCCGTACGGTAGTACGATAGTTCATTGCTTGGCCGTACTCTAAGTAAGTCTAGGCCAACATGTAGTGGGTAATATAGTCACCTTGTACCCAAACCAACTCGTACCCATTACATTTGTTGTGAAGATGGTAAAGTAAATGTGCGAGCCTGTTTAAATTTGTTTCGGAGCTCTTTAATAGTGCGAACCCTTCTAATTGGTGAGCTCTTTAATTGTGCAACGAACCCTTTTGAATTTTGGGCTCTTTGAGGTTTTTATTTTTATTTTTTCTTCTCATTAATGATGCTTTACAGTTACGAGCCACTATAACATCATAAGCCAGGTGCCTCTAAAAAATACTTGTTTTGTTATTTAATATTTGGTGTTACGAGAGATTATATTTATGACAGTAGCAAATGGAAGCAGATAATAAGACAAAACAAATAAAAATGTAACAAAGCCTATATATAATTATTACTATATTTTAATTTAAAAGAAAACCCTTAACAAATTAATGAGTATACAAAGACTAATCTACTTCAAAATAATATGGTGTAGGTTTACATGGCAAACGTTTAACTTTAAGCTAATCTACTTGAATAAAAACAAAACGCTGAAAAATATTAGGCCCTAAATGAAACTGCTAATAATAAAAAAGAAACAAAGTCTGTTTCTATATTTATAAAATCTAGTATAGATCAAAACAGAATATACTGTATAGAATATGACACTATTTAGCTTCCTTTAGCTATAATACGTTTAATAAACTTAGGAGAAACTTTAAACAAATAGTAATAATCTACATCGTTGCCAACAATCAACTTTTGTACTAAACTTAATCAAGTGCACCGAACTCAATCTACTATCAAAATCACAATGGTATTACATATAAAAAAAACACACATTTTTCAAATATAATTTAAAACAATTTACATTATATTCAAACTGTTAAAATTGAGGTATAGTTTAATAACCAACTTTACGATCGATTTATCGGCAATAAGGTAATAATATGGTTTCTTTGATCTGTATTTCAATGATTGGTTGAAATCAATTGGTACTTTCAATTTTATTATTGTAGGTACTAAATTGATACCTTAAATATTTGTAATATATCTACCAGTTTGAGCAGCAGTGTTAACGTTTTCTAACTTTTCCTGAAATTACCCATTTGTTAGTTTGCTTTGTAGGCATTGGATGCATGCATGTATGTTTATCATAGCTGATCGTCGGTACCAACCCAGACCATCACATTTGATCCTGAAAAAAAAAAAACGGAGAATATACACTTTTATCCATATATATTACTATACAATGGGTCTTTAAATAAATTTTTTAGATTGTTTTTGTTTGCATCCAAAAGGACAAAAAAACATGTAATTTATTTATTTAAAAAAGCAATATAAGATTTACTAAACAATAAATTATTTTATTTGTTTAAATATCGTCATTGTTAACGTTGTCATTATCATGAAAGTGAGAACCAAGTAAAAATGATAAATGATATGAAATTGTTGGTAACTGGTATATAAACTAGTATCTCTTTATTCTTTACTTAGGTGCTACACATTTCCATCAGCAGCAGTAAATCATGCATTGTTATTGTTCTTTATTACAAAACATGACATGTACATTTCCTATTAAATGTAGTAATACTAAGATAATTTAATAAACCAAATAAAATTACTCCTTACTTTTTCCAGCTCTTCAATATTCCTAATCAAGGTGTTGATATTTTCCTCATACCTTATTGTTTTTGAAAAATCAATATAAAATCTACCCGCAATCACTTGCTGAATTTGTGAATCTTTTTTCGGTTTATATGACTCCATTTTCAAAGGAATTAACTTTTTGTCGTACTCCAAAACTTTGTCACATTCTGAAAATAAAAATGATAAACACATCAACATGAAATACATTGACAATTGTTATTTCTATGAATTTTCTTTATCTTTCAATTCATTGAAAACCCTATTTTTAGTCAGTTATACAAACAATTAAAATGTCTGTAGTAGAGAACGTGTGTATTACTCTGCTACCTGTAATAAGTGCGTATTTACCGAATTTGCAGTATTCGCTTTCTTCGTAGGCTTTCGAAGTACACAATAGAACTATGCTTGAGTCGCATATAGCTTTATCTAGAGTTGTAGACATACGTCCAAACATTTTCCTTTTATCAATCCAGATTGTATGTGAATCTTCCAACCTCTTCTTTAAGCTATTAACAATTAATCCGACAGTCCTAAAAGTGAAAATTTCCGTTAAAGATGTATTATTCCTCAAAAACATGAAAAACGAAGATTAATAAAACCACACTTTGAATAGGCCATGTTGTAGTTTTAACAAAGTTAATCATTTTCATAGAAAAAAAATAATGTTTTCACTTATAAAATCATAAAACAAAACGCTTAAATATAATCAAAAACCCATTGTCTGGAATACCGTACACATGGCGATCCAATTTTTGGTCAAAGTGAATAAGTATATGTGAAATTAAAATGGAATATTCAACAAACAAATTTTAAAATATTATATTTTCAGGGAAAAATATATCTTTAAGTTTATCTGTAGCAATTAATCATGGAATAAAAAACATAGGGAGTTTAAAGGTATGGTATTTTCCTCAAACATCTTATTTTTATAGATTGAAAGTGCTAGAATTATTATCTATTGATTGTTTAAATTACATATACTTTTAATAGGATTTAAGGCATTGAAAGGTTACTGCCCTCATTCTTTCAATGAGTATTTTAAACTAGTGAAAGTTAGCTTTTACGTTGGAATTCAAAAGGCAATACTTTTCATAATTCTGTATTATTATTATTATGAATTATTAAAGTTTCACAAACAATTTAAATATTTAAGGCTGCTCTAACGAAACACTATTTATTTCATGTTGTGTATTTATTTGTATTACAATTGTTTAATTTTCTTGTATACGGTTTTATCTTAAATGATTGTACAATATAGAGTGAGTGCATAATCTGTTTGAGCTTTTCTCACTCATGGTTATTTTTTCATTGGCGACTGAATAAATATTATTATCATTATTATTATCGTCATCGTCATCATCATCATTATTATTATTATTAAATGTGTTGGAATATTAGAAAAGAAATGTCGATAAATTCAGTGGCTTATTTAAAAACAATCAGCAGTATCAACTGCTAATAATAATTGTATGTTTGGACAATTATAATTTTAATTATATTAACCAAATGCACTTGCCCCCTCTGTTTCTGACTGTAGCTAATCATTATTTGGTTCTGAAACAAAAAAAAACTCGTATTATGAAACTTGTAATTTCAATAATATTAATACATTTTTTGTTATAAAATATTATCTATTTATACCTTTTGTTTTGTTTCCAACTTCTCAGGCTGTTTGTTGTTTTTATTTTCTGAAATCAAAAATATTTGCATAAATGCATTCCATTAAACCACCAGATGCAAACAAAAAACTGCATTCTAACCATAGATGTGAAATATTCTACGTATACTTTAATGCCTTATTTGGCATAATTGAAGTTTTATAATGGTTGTATTGTTTGTTCTTGCAAAGCAAAAAATAGTCACATTGTTAATAGGCAAAATATCGTACCTTTGCTTTTGCAATTAATAGCAATATAATAATAATAACTATAATAGGCAGTCAAAATCTCGAAGCCCTTGAAGTCATCATACGATTTAAGAGCACAGTAGGCCTAAGCTGAATAGTGTTTTTAGTTTTACTCCCATAATAAGTGCATATCTGTAAACCATGTATTAGTTGATATCTTCAATAAAAGAATGTGCACTATGCACTTAAATAAGAAAATATAGCCTACCTCAGTAGGCTATAAAGGTAAAATACCTTCTTTAGATGTTATAAAGACAATAGGTATCCTAGCCTAGGCCTACTGTGTCTTTTCAAACATGTAGGCCTTTCAATCTGAATAAAATGAAAAGAATCTACTACTAGATGTATTTATAACATAAATAATGAATGTTTTTATATTCTTGTGATTGTACAAATAATTTAATGAGGTGAAATATCAAATTCTTTTTTTCACTTGGGCTTTTCCTCATGAAAATAGAATGTCGTATTTCACCTCATGAATTTATTTGTACCATCACACTCATAAACATTCATTATTTGAATAATAACCTGCGTTCTCTCCTTCATCAGATTCTTCTGAATTGTCTGCCATCTTTCTTTTACGAGTTCCTTTTGAGGTGAGTGCTATAAGAAAGAAATTTAACAGTGGTAATAGCCTATCAAATGTATAGTCTACCAGGGTTTTGTTTAATGTATCGTTATGGTATAGTAATATTAATTTATGGAATACCAATATTTACCTCTTTTCCCCTTCATTTTTGGAGTATAAACTTCGTTGCTATCGTCAGAGTACCCTGATGCAAATAAGATCACAATTTAACAGTAATTAAAAGGTAATTTCATTAACCTAATGTGTTATTTAAATGTTTGATATTTAAAACTGAAACCAAAAACAGACTTGATAATAAATTTAATAGCAAAACTGTTTTTGTGTTCCTGTAGTAACACAATAATATTATTAATAATAATAATAATTAAAGTAGACGTTTTATTTTCGTTAAAGTTTTAACCTGAGTTCTCTTCTTCGTCATATTCTACTGATGTAAGTGTTGCCTTCCCTCTTTTAGAGGATTTTGAAGCAGGTGCTATAATAAAGACAATGTAATAATGCAATAAAATCAAATATGGGGTCAGTAGGCTATGATTTATTTTTACTGTAGGTATACGTTAGTATAAAACAGAAATACTCAATTTTTTGCATAAATTTCATTATTATTAAATATTATCTGTTCAATTCCCAATAAAGTATAAAGACAATAGGTATCCTAGCCTAGGCCTACTGTGTCCTTTTAAACATGTAGGCCTTTCAATCTGAATAAAATGAAAAGAATCTACTACTAGATGTATTTATAACATAAATAATGAATGTTTTTATATTCTTGTGATTGTACAAATAATTTAATGAGGTGAAATATCAATTTTTTTTTTCACTTGGGCTTTTCCTCATGAAAATAGAATGTCATCTTTCACCTCATGAATTTATTTGTACCATCACACTCATAAACATTCATTATTTGTATAATAACCTGCGTTCTCTCCTTCATCAGATTCTTCTGAATTGTCTGCCATCTTTCTTTTACGAGTTCCTTTTGAGGTGAGTGCTATAAGAAAGAAATGTAACAGTGGTAATAGCCTATCAAATGTATAGTCTACCAGGGTTTTGTTTAATGTATCGTTATGGTGTAGTAATATTAATTTATGGAATACCAATATTTACCTCTTTTCCCCTTCATTTTTGGAGTATAAACTTCGTTGCTATCGTCAGAGTACCCTGATGCAAATAAGATCACAATTTAACAGTAATTAAAAGGTAATTTCATTAACCTAATGTGTTATTTAAATGTTTGATATTTAAAACTGAAACCAAAAACAGACTTGATAATAAATTTAATAGCAAAAACTGTGTTTGTGTTCCTGTAGTAACACAATAATATTATTAATAATAATAATAATTAAAGTAGACGTTTTATTTTCGTTAAAGTTTTAACCTGAGTTCTCTTCTTCGTCAGATTCTACTGATGTAAGTGTTGCCTTCCCTCTTGTAGAGGATTTTGAAGCAGGTGCTATAATAAAGACAATGTAATAATGCAATAAAATCAAATATGCGGTCAGTAGGCTATAAAGGTAAAATACTTTCTTTAGATGTTATAAAGACAATAAGTATCCTAGCCTAGGCCTACTGTGTCTTTTCAAACATGTAGGCGCTATGATATATTTTTACTGTAGGTATACGTTAGTATAAAACAGAAATACTCAAATTGCATAAATTTCATTATTATTAAATATTATCTGTTCAATTCCCAATAAAGTATACGTTGTAAATACAGAAATAAAAAGACATCGAATTTGAATTATTGACAATACTTGAGTTATTAAAATGGCAAAACATACCTTTAAGACCACTTTCCTTCAGCTCTTCAATAATTTCGTCAAAGTTGTCTTCATCTATTTTACCTCTGCATTTTTCAAGATCAAATAGCATATCCCAGCGGTCCGAATATGGTTTCGTAGGATAATTAAATAGTCCGTTGATTTTATGAACGTCCTCGTCCGATAGGGTAGAGAAAAATTTCAGTACTCTTTGTCGGTGCTGTGTAAACGATGAAACCTCTGCATTTGAAAACGATGGCAGCAGGTTTCCAAGCTCTCCTCTCAGTCCATCTTGATCGGTGGTGGTAATCGTGTCGTGCAGAATTATAAGATTATTCCGACTTAGTTTTCCAGCATCATGTAATGCATTTAACAGAACTATTGTTCTTTTTTCTTTATTATTACTGAACGTTGCGTTATCCAATAAGTCAATGCACGTACATTTGAGTCTATTGAATAATCCCTCGTGACGGCGCTTGTCATACCAGGCTGAAAATTTTACTTTTAACTTGCTATACTCGCCCTCTGATACACCTTATAAAACAAACAAATATAGAGTAGAAACTATTGTTACATTGATGGTGGTTGAATTCCATAGAAAACCTTAGTTTTAAACAAATCATACAATGATCAATATTAACAAATCTAATAATTTTTTTGATAAATATTACCCTTGTAACACCTAATTTAATTGTAGTTCTTACCCTGTAATTTTATCGCCAAATGAGGGAAAAAAGGTCTTATAAAATAATTGCTATTGATGTAGTCCTAGTAGGGCCTATAAATGGGCCTTTAGATTTAAAAAGCGTATTTAAACTGACCATGGTTTATCATTCAGATAGGCTGGTGATAAAAATCATCACGTCGTTTTAATGATTTAAGTAATATACAACGTAGGCCTACTTTTAATAAGTTTAGAATTTTAGAAATATGAAATTGATTCCCTTATTTTTAAATACTCAAGTATTCTATTTATTTTATTATCAATTATTTAGGTCTGCATTTTGAAAAAAAAAATAGATCAATAAAATTACACAACATGCTTTAAAGTACCGCAAAAGCATTCTTACAATAAAAGAATTGGTTACTAATTTCTCTATCAATTCTAAACTACGGTGTTATTGACCCCCTTAACAACAACAAGTGTTCTATGTTGAGTGACGATGAAATAACTAAATTACATGATGATGCAGACTAAAAAAAACAACAACAAAATAAAAATGGTAATACGACTAGTTTATGTTTTACATGTGTTACCTGTTTTCTTTTTTTTGTTACGTATTCTTTTTGTAGTTGAGGCTATATTAAAAAAACAATAACATTTTTAAAAATGTAATAATGCAGAACGGACAGCGTGAGAGCGCGGTGAATTACTATTTTATCGGTGAAAGACCGTAACTAAGCAAACGAGACCCCCTTAACAACAAGTGTTCTATGTTGAGTGACGATGAAATAACTAAATTACATGATGATGCAGACTAAAAAAAACAACAACAAAATCAAATATGCGGTCAGTAGGCTATAAAGGTAAAATACCTTCTTTAGATGTTATAAAGACAATAGGTATCCTAGCCTAGGCCTACTGTGTCGATTCAAACATGTAGGCCTTTCAATCTGAATAAAATGAAAAGAATCTACTACTAGATGTATTTATAACATAAATAATGAATGTTTTTATTTTCTTGTGATTGTATAAATAATTTCATGAGGTGAAATATCAAATTCTTTTTTCTTTCGGCTTTTAATTAGCACTACTTATATGTGTTTATGGTGCATGGTGCCAACATCAATTCTGGCTCAATGAAATGTAGGGCTAGTTTTTGCAAAGTATTTTATAGGCATCTGTATGGTCACTTTAGATATATTGTACCTTGTGGATTGACTGGCAGTAATTCGGAAGTCTCTGTAAGCCTACCATCTGACAAATCTGTAAAAAGAGAAAAATAAATAATAGTACCTTATAGCTACATATAGTAGATAGTTCATATTATACAACGCCAATGGAACAACTCACTTCCCTTATTACTTGGAATAACGAATGTTTAGAAAGATATCAATCTAATCCATTGGACTTGTTTAGTAAACAGCGACGTTTACATACTAAACTGAATACTACCTGGATGAATGAGAATATTCATATCCGTAATGTATGTATAGAAACCCATTGTTTTGTTAATCTGTCTGATAAAATACATCTTATATGATACAGCTACTAAAGATTAAAATTGTAACATCGATAAATAACTGATTACTAGTTTCAAACAAGACACTAATTTTGCCGCAAAAAGCTCAGGTAAAATCCGTTATTCACTGAAATGGAAATTTGAAGAAAGACAGTTTTACAAAATGGCAGACCATTCAAAAACGAAGTAAAAACTTGATTGAGGTGTAAGATTACTTGAAAAGAGAGAAAGAAAAAAAAAATTAATAATATTAATTATAAATAAATTAGAGAGCCAGTTTCTCTCTGTAAAAGAATAATTTAATAGAATAATACCACACAACCAAATACTGTAGAGCTAGCAAAACAGTTGTTGGAGGAGCATGGTCTTAACATCTGAAGTTGGCTCCAAATACGAAGAGGGAAGAAGTAACAAATATAATATAATAATTTTAATAATATGACTCAAATTAGAAGGAACAACAAATAATTTCATTTATGATACAAAACAATCAAGTAATCACAAGCCGATTTTTCATTTACATACAGATCGTATACCAAAAAGAACACAAATATTGCTCTAATTTAAAGTTTCTTTGCCGTTTTTGTTTTGTGTATTGTTCTATATAAACATCTATTTGAACACAGATATTCAAAATTATAAAAAAAGGTCTTCTTCAGCATTAAGATAATTTTTTTTATTTGTTTGACAAGTCATTCCAATTTTAATTTATTTATTCAAATAAACATTATTACTGATACAGGTCTAAGTTCTACATCTACACATTTCTACGTAAATAATTACAAGGTTCTTGGACACTTTGTTTTCAGTTTTGTCACGAGAGGATGTTAATCATTAATATAAAATGTACTTGTTCAAGACCTATACATCTTTAATTTGGTAATCACTCACTTCAATCATGAATTTCCAACATAAAACTCCACTCAAAAAGCCCTTTCAATAACTTTCGTTAGATATTGTTTTTGTTAAATATAAGTGGCATTACATACCTGGTATTGAACTATGCAGTTCTCCTAAATCTTCTGTTGATGAAATTCTCGACGGTCGGTTAATTTCATGTATTTGTTGTGGAACAAATGTAGGCGTAACATGTCCTACAGGGGCTAGAATTACAACAAAAACTAGTTAGATATTTAGATTTACCAATGAACATAAACCCTATTTGTTGTATCTACGAAATTTAAATAACACGGTAAAGAAATACATATTGCATAATAATAAATAATATTAATATTAAACAAAACATTTAGTTCAAATAAAGAAAAACATTTTCAACAACATTGTGTTACAATTAATGCGGGAGGTACATGACTAGCAATTATTTTGGGTTTTTTTATGTTGGATTTTTTTTCGTCAAGTCAACTCTACACATTTTTTTAAAAGAAATATTATGAATATATGTATTAATACCTTTTTAGTAACATGCATGGATCACTTGGTTTTATTAACTTGAGTGAATATCATTTTTTGGGAATACATTTTTTAGAGTAATGAATTGAATCACATAAAATATTTGTGTTTTTGTACACCTTTTAAAAACGTTTTATTAGCTATTTTAGAAGCTTTTGTCTAAGTACCCCGAGAACTGATCAAATGCGTATAATTCATAAATGACATCAATCGAAATTGAACATTTTAAAATTATACTGTCTGAACTATAATCAAAATAAAGCGATGTTGTAAAATAGTCGTCCATTTAACGAACATACAATTGATTTCCAGGAATTATTTAAACTAGATGGTACGCTCGCTTCGCTCGCGTAACATCTAGTTCGTGCCCACAGATGGTTCTCGAATATACAGTAAATTAAGCGTAACAAAACAGGTGATTTCAAATGTACGTACCGCAGGACTACAATATATTGTCGTTTACAGAAACGAATAAATAGACACGATGATTTATGTAGTCCACTAAAATTAGCACCCTGAGAATTACTTTCGAAGGAGAAACTTATCACAAAATGAGCCTATTTTTGATGTGTACTCATTTAAAGAAACCCAATTTGTGTTTTGTATGCAACATTAAGGGTTGAGGGATGGGAAAGCGGATAGGTACAAAGAGGAACAATTTTTAAATATATTCTTTATCCACTCAGTAACGAAATATTTTGTTCATGTTTTATAGGCCTATAAAAAATCTAAATACAGTAAAACATTTGCGATTTAATACTTTGTTAAAACTGTCACTGTCATAATCGATTGAAATATTAAAGTACATGTCACGATACACCACTACGACGTTTATATTATTGGTAATTAATAATTAATACAAACGTTGAGAGGGAACTGTCAGTATAAAGTGTATTTGTATATAATAATGTGTTTATATATCTAACAGTGAAGGCTAACCACAATCTCAGTAATAAAGTTTATTTTTATATATTTTTATATTACATCTAACAGTACGAACATTCACAGTAAGAAATGTTCGATTCAAATGAGGACCAAAAATAGTTAATAGATATTTACAGTATTGTCAAAGTATTGCAAGTTTATTCTCAAAGGGCCCATATATTTACCTACCGTGTGTGTTAAACCAAGGGCTCATAAATTTACCTACTTGTGTTAAACCAAACTCTGGCAGACTGAGAGATTGGGATGTTCCATTCATCGCAAATCAATACATTTGTATAATCGTATATTAAATCTATCTAGTATTTTTTAAAGAAAATCGGCCTGTCTTCAACATTACGATGCTGTACTCTAGCTGTTCAACTGGTTTTCAGCTATTAAAAACAATTATCGTAGGAGGAAATAGGAAAATGCGAAGCCTCTTTGATAGAGGGCCAAAGGTGTGTGTAGACGTAGTTAATTTTCCCTCTACACTGATTGTCTTTTAAAATGCATTTTCTTGATTTTTGGATATACCAACAGTTAAATAACTGACATATCGATACAGCAACAAATATTGATTGAAGAAAACTGTTTTAATTTACAAGCTGTGAGTTAGGATTATATCATTTTCTTCACTTTGATCAGCTAGGCCTTTCGCGCCTTTTAATACGTTTGTTGCTAACGCCGGTAACCAGGGACGCCAAGCATTGTGCTTACCACCATACGGTACGTTACGTTTAGTCTTTTGACTAGGCCTAGGTTCACTCTCCTCATCTAAATCATTGGCTGTTTGGATATTTTTTTTTAAAAACAAACTAGTGCGGATTATCACAACAATAATATTTACAGTTACTGTTGGTCGTACTGTAATTTTGTTTTTTGTATCGTGACAACCGATGAAACGCTTGTCTTTGAATGCTTACATTTTTAACATAAAACGTCGTATTTCCTACTTTTGCTCATCATCATGCAGTATAAAGTACAATTTAGAACATTATTCATCCATTTACTATGTATCATAGTAAGAATATGCACCCTAAGTCAACCGTCTTTAGACTTCACTGGAGTCGGACCTGACATCGCAAGCAACTGGTCAGCACCTACCCAAATTAAGCAGGATAACTTGGATTTGAGATTACCACTCTGGCAAATGTACGGTGCAAGCTTTTCGAGATATCCTGTAAAACGTATATTAAGAAAACATCACGTTACTTGATCATTATTGCTGGGGATGTCTCCCTAAATCATGGACCTCAACAAAAGTCATATTGTGACGTATGCAGTAGAGGATTTAACAAGCGAAGTAAAATCATCAGATGCAATGCATGCGACATTAAAACAATACATACAAAGTGCGCCGGTAAGTCATCCTCTGATATTTGCGATATATGCTCCTGGAACTCGCTCTCATGGTATGATGCAGACTTTCATGAAAATCAGAACCAAGATGTATCTGACGCTAATCAGATTGATCACCTAGACGATGACATGGACGACATCGCAAAAACAATTAACAAACAAGGAATGCATTTTCTTCAACTTAATGTACGATCGCTGATTCCCAAAATATCTGAAATAAGGGAAATCGCATTAAAATCAAAGGCAATGATAGATCTTCTCGTAGAGGAGGTGGAGTATGTATGTATGTGCGTACGGACAAAGCGTTTACCAAGAGAGAAGATTTAATGGACAAAAATGTTGAATCAGTATGGATTGAACTCAACTTCCCGGATACAAAACCAATCGTTGTTGGAACATATTACCGTCCTCCTGAACAGAATGTCAACAATTTTCTAAACTTTTTCGAAGACACTGTAAATAAAATTAAAAACCTTGAAACCATCATAAATGATGATTTTAACATAAATACTAACAGAGACTGTACTCAATCTACGAATTATAAAAACGTTCTCGAATTACTAGGATTCTCTAATTTGATAAGTGAAGACACTCGTTTTGACAGGAATTCATCCTCATGTTTAGACCATATCCTATGTAATTCTCAAGACAAAATTTCTAATTCCGGTGTTATAAACAAAGGCCTAAGTGATCATATATGCTGATATTTTGCACACGCAAATCTTGTAAAGCAAAATACTCATCGCATAAGACCATTTACTCAAGATCATTTAAACAGTACAACAAAGAGGAATTCCTGTCAAAACTGTCCGAAATAGATTGGACAAACGTTACATCTAAAGTTAATGTTAACGACGCATGGTCGTCATTTAAGGAAGCTCTTAGCTCCGTCATAAATTGTGTGGCACCCCTTAGAAAGATGAGGGTGAAACAAAGGTCAGATCCATGGTTTAACACAGATATTCTAAATGATATACGAACTCGTGATCAATATTTTTATAAATTTAAAAAGAGTAAAATCAAAGAAGATCATGATATGTATTGTAAATTAAGAAACAAGGTCAAGCGCAATGTTAAAAAAGCTAAATCAACGTATTTTCGAAATAAAATAATTGAAAATAAAAACAATCCTAAGAAATTATGGCAAAATCTTAAGGAATTAGGATAGTGAAAAGACGTCTGAACAAGCTAAAGTTGTTTTGGAAATAAATGAATCAAAAATTCACAATCCACAAGAGGTTGCTACACATTTTAATAATCATTTTACCAATGTAGCAAGATATCTTGTTGATAAACTTCCACCTATGAGTAACATGTTTAACTATGGTTCCAAAATTGTAAAAGACTTTTATTCTTCAAAAGTTACAACTCTTTTTAGCCTTAAACCTGTGTCAGAAGAATTCATTCTTAAACAACTTGAAAGTCTTGACCCTACGAAAAGTACAGGTCTCGATGGGCTACCAGCTAAATTCCTTAAAGATGGCGCCGGTGTACTGGCTTCCCCTTTAACGTATTTTATCAATTTGTCAATTAATGTATAAAAAAAAAATGTCGTAAAAATCCAGAAAACTATAGACCCATCAGCGTCTTAAGTGTTGTCTCAAAAATTCTCGAAAGGTCGGTTTATGTTCAGTTAGAACAGTACCTTGTGGAAAATGATCTTATTTATCAATATCAGTCAGGTTTTCGGCAATTTCATTCTACCGAAAGTTCTTTAATTAATCTTTTAGACACAATTAAATTAAATAACTCCGAAGGTACACATACTGGTATGGTACTTATAGATTTATGTAAGGCATTCGACACTGTCGATCATGATATATTGTGTGAAAAGCTTTTGTTAATGGGCATCACCTCATTAGATTGGTTTCGTTCATATTTGTCAAACAGAAGCCAAATTGTTAAAATCGAAGACTCCTTATCCGTTCCCATGGATATTTCATAATAATAATAATAATAATAAATGAAAACTTATATAGCGCCGGTATCCTCCACCCATGTGGCGCTCATGGCGCTTTGTGCATTAACAACGTGCGAGAACATCAGCAAATAGCGACGTCTTTAGGTTGGTCTTGAAACTGTTTAGACTAGTTGAGCATTTAACTGTTGCTGGTAAGCTGTTCCATACACTTGCGGCCGCAACGTAAAAAGATCTCTGACCCCACTGATTTTTCGCTCTACGCTCTTGAAGAAGGTTTTGTGACAATGATCGTAGGCCTCTGCGGGATGATTCGTAACGATCCACAAGGTCAGATAAATAAGCAGGAGCACTGTCATTTAGGATCTTGAATACAAACAACGCAAGTTTGTACTTAATACGTTGTTGAACAGGCAACCAATGCAAATCCATCAGGACAGGAGTTATGTGAGCGTTTGATTTTGTATAAGTTACAATTCTAGCTGCCATATTTTGCAAGCGCTGCAAACGTTGTATTTGAGATTTTGGTATGCCAAACAACAAGGCATTACCAATGTCAATTTTAGAAGTGACAAATGAGTGTACAATCAATTCAGCTGTTTTCTTGTTAAGATTACCGCGAATACGACCAAGGTTCCTAATCGATATGCATGCTGCTTTAGATACAGTTGTTATTGGCGCTTCCATAGTGAGATTACTATCCAGCATGATTCCCAGATTCCGGACCACCGATGAGGGAGCGATGTTAGAGTTTCCGATTCTGATATGTGTGATGTTGATTTTGGAGATGTTACATTTAGACCCGATGATAATAAACTCTGTCTTTCCATCATTCAACTTTAGGTAATTTGTTGTCATCCAATTGCGAACATCTTCTATACAGGCTTCCATCTTACTGATTGCTGCAGCAACATCCCTTTGCACTGGATTTACTGACACATAAATCTGTGTATCATCTGCATAGAAATGGAAATGTAGACTGTGTTTGCGAATAATGTCACCAATGGGAAGCGTATAAATGGAAAACTGGCCAGGCCCAATTACTGACCCCTGTGGTACACCATATTCCAGGCAAGCTTCATCTGAGAATGCATCATTGATACAGACTAGCTGACGTCTTCCTGTAAGATATGACTGGAACCAGTTAAGAGCAACACCATTTATGCCAATGCGATTTCTCAGACGGGTTATCAGTCTTTGGTGATCAACTGTATCAAACGCTGCTGACAAATCCAACAACACCAATAGCGTTATTTTCCCATCATTCATTCCTTGTAACAAATCATTCTGTACCTTTAAAAGGGAACTCTCCGTGCTATGACATGCACGATATGCCGACTGGTAATTCTCATTTAAATTATGCTTTTGAAGATATGGAGTAATGCGTGATGTCACTACACGCTCCAGAGTCTTTCCAAGAAAAGAAAGATTCGACACCGGGCGGTAATTTTTCAGCGTGTTATGATCCAAGTTTTGCTTTTTTATTAAATGACGAACGTGAGCAATTTTCAGTTCATCTGGCACTATGCCGGT
This sequence comes from Antedon mediterranea, assembly GCF_964355755.1. Classification (NCBI taxonomy): domain Eukaryota; kingdom Metazoa; phylum Echinodermata; class Crinoidea; order Comatulida; family Antedonidae; genus Antedon; species Antedon mediterranea. The sequence goes on from NC_092672.1 coordinate 30,799,516, forward strand.
ATTAAGAGAATGGTTAATGATTTCCGTTATTATTGGAACGACTGCGTCTATACACTTCTTCAGTATAGAAGTAGGAACTGGATCTAACCTGCATGATTTTGTTGGTGATTTCATCAGAATGTTGCGGATCTCATCTTGAGATGCTGGTGTAAATGTTGTGAGATGCTGATGAACAGCTGTCACAGGCTCATTAAATGACATGTCATCAATCTTGAAGTCGTCTCTGATGATCTTGATCTTGTCTGTGAAAAACTGACAGAACCTGTTCGCAAGATCTAAGTCAGAAAGACTATCTGGGAGAGGTGATACCTGGCGATGATGAAGGAGTTGGTTAACAATTTTAAAAAGTCCTTTCTGATCTGCTGCATGTTCTTCACACAAGCCAATGTAGTAGTTGGCCTTTGCCTTTCTTACCATGGAATTTACATTCCTCTTCTGTGCAATGTAAGCTTGACGATCTATTTCCAGATGAGAGATTCTCCATTTCTTTTCAAGCTTACGCTTTGTTCTTTTCTCAGCATAGAGGTCACTGTTATACCAACTAGTGTTTGGTCGGACCTTTACTGTTCTCTTTTTCGGTGGTGCGTGTTTGTCAAGAAGTTCACTCAAAGTGGTGACATATAGTCGTACTTTACTTGATAAATCAAGATTTGAGAGCGAAGTTCCGAGATCAGACTGTGTGATATCTTTACATAATGTCTCAAAATTTATAGCATTCCAATGACGAGTTTCGATGGATTTAGTGATTACGGATGGCTTCTTGATAAGGAGATTACATGTGATTGCATAGTGATCTGATATACCATCAATGACATTAAGGTTTGAGAAAACAGGAGGATCAGATGAACGAGTGATCAGCAAGTCTAATGTATGACCATGTCGGTGTGTAGGTGTAGACACATGCTGTTGAAGACTGCTTGCTACAAGTAGATTCCGAAAATGAATTGCATCTGCATCATTTGGCATATCCACATGGATGTTAAAGTCTCCAACGAATAGTATGGGAGCCGGCTTCAATACATAGTGATCAACCAAAGTTGAGAATTCTTCAGTGAAAACATTTAGACTGCAACCCGTTGATTTGCTTTGAGGACGATATACTGCTACGAGGAAAACTGAGGATGCATTGCTGACTATTTCCACATTTAGCAGTTCAAATGATTTTGGTAATAATCCCGTGTCATAACATTTAACCGCTATGCTTTCCTTGTAAAGAAGTGCAACTCCACAACCTCTTTTAGTACCAGCACGGGGAGCATGTTTGAGAGAGTATCCGTTGGGTGTAATATTTCCTATAACTGATGTGTCTTCTGGTTTAAGCCACGTTTCCGAAAGGGCAACAACATCCAGATTATGTTCGATAACGAAATCCACAAATTCTGTTGTTTTGTTCCGAACGGATCTTGTATTAATACTGCAAAATTTAATATTGTTTTTAGATAAGAGAGAGTTTGATGATAAGTCCAGAAATGATAGATTGTTTTTAGTGTGTTTGTCACGCCCAGCTCTTGTACCACGCCTGGTTTTTCTTTTTGGCCTCCTTGGTAATAGGTGGATACTACAGCTACTGGAGTTCAACTTAAAAGATTGTATAATTAAGCAGGATTCTTCAAGAAGTTCACAACTGTTATTGTTGTTGGTTACACAGCCCTGTAAACCATGAAGAAACTCAGAGCTATAGCTAATTAGCATGACAACAGCAGATCTTCAAGCATGAGGTGTACAAGGTCATTTACATAACAATATGCACAGTCAGATTGAAAGTACAGGGCTAGCTTCCCACTGATGCTAGTAGACCATTGTTCTTGGGCAGTGATGAGTTTGAATTAAAACAATAAAGGCACAAGCAGGGCCTAGCTGAACTTCAGGAAACAACAAGAAAAACAACTGCGATTTACTCCAAGATACGATTATTTCCACATAAGAAATTTGTGAATATATGGTGCTCAATTTGCTATTCCAGCATCCAGTAAAACTTATTTGATGAAAAAAAACCATCTGCAAACAGATACGAAGTTGTTATGCACAGAGCAATATAGAGCCGCCACATGGGCGCTGCAACATTCCTCATTCATGTGGAGTTCCACAGGGTAGCATACTGGATCCTTTGCTTTTTTTATGTTTCATAAACGATATGGTTGTAAGTATCGACCCCTGAATGCAAATTGCTGTTATATGCTGATGACAGTGCAATTGTTTTCTGGCACAAAGATCCGACTGTCGTCGCTGATAAACTTAGTAAAGCTCTTGATTCATGTAGAGTATGGCTTGTCGATAACAAACTATCTATCAATATCAGTAAAACTGAATCTATCATCTTTTGTACCCAAAAAAGACTTCAACGTTTACGATCTTTTAATATTATTTCGCATGGCCTCACTTTAACGGGTTCTAAGTCAGTAAAATATTTAGGTATAGAACTTGATAGTTCTGCCTCTTGTAACAACATCGCCAAAAGTGTTATAAAAAAGGCGAATAGTAGATTAAGGTATTTATATCGTCAGGCTAGTTGCTTGGACAAAAATACGAAAAAATGTTATGCTCTGCCTTAATTCAATGCTTGTTTGATTATTGTGCTTCGACTTGGTATGAAGGTATTGACAAAGTTTTGAAGCAAAAACTACAGACCACTCAGAACAAATTTTATTTACGGTTTCGGACCACGATCTCATATTGGTCAGAAGGAGTTATCAGACATTGGCATGCTTAAGGTGGAAAGTAGAGTAAAATTTCTCGGGCTTTGTAATGGTCATAAAATTGTCAATAACAATGCAGCTCCATATCTATCTGAACATTTCTCACGGACATCCACAATCCACACACATAACACACGCCAACGTAATGTTAATCTGGTTTTACCTCTACTTAAAGGAAATAAACAGTCTCATTCTACTTTTTTCTTCTCTGCTATCAAAGACTGGAACGCTCTTCCATCAAACTTAAAATTAATTTCCAACTTAACTACCTTCAAATCTCATATTAAAAAACATTTTGAACGCAATATTTTATATTTAGAATAATTTTGATAACTATAATGGTCTTGATAACGTGCAATTTTTCTCATTACTTGTTTGCTTTCTCTTTTAATTTTTCTGTTTTACTGGGCTTTATTTTAATGTATATTTATATATTTATAGTTTTATAAATGTTGTATTTTCTCTTGTTTGTTATGTGGAATTTGGACCCCATTGGAAATGGGCTGGTTTTTCCGGCCTAATGGGTGTTCCTGATGCTCGTTATTTTGTCTTTTGTCTGTTTGTTATTTTAATGTTGAGCATCAAATAAATTCAATCAAAAAAAAACTCCTCGCATTTTTGTGGCGGGTATTTTTCAAGATGGACATCCATTAGACAGTGTATACCATGATCGGAAAACACTCCTATTTCGGGCAAATCGTTGAACCTAAATTCATTTTAATCGTCAATAACTAATTATCTAACATAATTTAATTAGTAAACAGGGTTACATCAGGTGTTTAAAATCAGTACCGAAAATACGAACCAACTTTATATACCATCGAGTAAAAATTCTAGAAGTAAGGCTTGATTTACCGAATTTTGCCCTTACGTACATTTATATATAGATAAATCGGTACATGGCTGGATCATCCGCTATAGTTAAATGATGGAATGTCGATTTTTTTTAGAAATACAGGTTTATTTATTAATTGTTTCACATATCTTAAAATGAATTATATTTACCCGTTGTATTGAGTTTTAAATTGTGAACATCAGTTGAAATACTGTCACATAAGAGGTCCGTTTCATTAAAAAGTTTACATTTAGAAAGCTTCCATAATTTCTGACGATCCGGTAACGCCTTACTGTCTTTAATAGGAACTGGTGTCAAATAGCTTTCACTGAGAGTGCAAACTTTCACTACATCTTTATCATTATCCCACGAGTATTTACAAATCACAAAATCACAGAATTCTTTTCCTTTCTCGTAACAGCTGTAATTTCTTTTCTTAAGTTTTTCGTATACATCCTTCTGCCAAGAAAGATCTTCAGTGAGTACAAAAACATCACAAACTGCAACAAAAAAAAAAAATGTTTTTGTTTTATAAAAATGTAATATTAATAAGGTTGATGATAATTTGAATTGCTTACTATCGTTGATTAAAAAATGAACAAAAATGAATAATTATTACTCATCAGATAGATACAGTATTAAAATAAATTATCCTGTTTTACCTTTGTTCTCCTCAATGTTGGATTTTCTTTTCGAAGTCAATTCTACACATACATGTTTTAAAAAAAATATTATGAATTTATGTGTTAATACCTTTTAGTAACATAGCTTACTTTATAATTCTGAATGTAGCTTAAACTTTAAAGTTTAAGAGTAATGAATTGCATCACATGCCTAATAAAATATTTGTGTTTTTTGTTTCAATTTTTAAAAACGTGCTTAAAAAAACAGTTAATATTAATTGCTCTGTTTGACTCCAGGGACGCCCTAACAGGCGAATAATGCATGCTTCTAGGCAGAAAAATATTTTAGAAGCTATTGTCTAAGAGACCTAATCAAATGCGTATCATTCATTTAATGAAATCAATCGAAATTGAACATTTTAGAATTATATTGTCTGAACTATAATCAAAATAAAGCGATGTTGTAATATAGGCGTCCATTTAACGAAAATACAATTGATTTCCAGGAATAATTTAAATAAATCGGTACATGGCTGGATCATCCGCTGTAAAATTAAATTGAATGAACGTCGATTTTCTTTAGAAATACAGGTTTATTTAAATTGTTTCACATCTCTTAAAATGAATTATATTTACCCGTTGTATTGAGTTTTAAATTGTGAACATCAGTTGAAATACTGTCACATAAGAGGTCCGTTTCATAGACAACTTTACATTTAGAAAGCTTCCATACTTTCTGACGATCCGGTAACGCCTTACTGTCTTTAATAGGAACTGGTGTCAAATAGCTTTCACTGAGAGTGCAAACTTTCACTACATCTTTATCATTATCCCACGAGTATTTACAAATCACAAAATCACAATATTCTTTTCCTTTCTCGTAACAGCTGTAATTTCTTTTCTTAAGTTTTTCGTATACATCCTTCTGCCAAGAAAGATCTTCAGTGAGTACAAAAACATCACAAACTGCAAAAAAAAAACAAGTGTTTTTGTTTTATAAAAATGTAATATTAATAAGGTTGATGATAATTTGAATTGCTTACTATCGATCGTCGATCAATAAATGAACAAAAATGAATAATTATTGCTCATCAGATAGATACAGTATTAAAATAAATTATCCTGTTTTACCTTTGTTCTCCTCAATGTTGGATTTTCTTTTCGAAGTCAATTCTACACATACATGTTTTTAAAAAAAATATTATGAATTTATGTGTTAATACCTTTTAGTAACATAGCTTACTTTATAATTCTGAATGTAGCTTAAACTTTAAAGTTTAAGAGTAATGAATTGCATCACATGCCTAATAAAATATTTGTGTTTTTTTTTTTTCAATTTTTAAAAACCTGCTTAAAAAAACAGTTAATATTAATTGCTCTGTTTGACTCCAGGGACGCCCTAACAGGCGAATAATACATGCTTCTAGGCAGAAAAATATTTTAAAAGCTATTGTCTAAGTACCCCGAGACCTAATCAAATGCGTATCATTCATTTAATGAAATCAATCGAAATTGAACATTTTAGAATTATGTTGTCTGAACCAAAATCAAAATAAAGCGATGTTGTAAAATAGGCGTCCATTTAACGAACATACAATTGATTTCCAGGAATAATTTAAATAAATCGGTACATCGCTGGATCATCCGCTGTAAAATTAAATTGAATGAACGTCGATTTTTTTTAGAAATACAGGTTTATTTAAATTGTTTCACATCTCTTAAAATGAATTATATTTACCCGTTGTATTGAGTTTTAAATTGTGAACATCAGTTGAAATACTGTCACATAAGAGGTCCGTTTCATAGACAACTTTACATTTAGAAAGCTTCCATACTTTCTGACGATCCGGTAACGCCTTACTGTCTTTAATAGGAACTGGTGTCAAATAGCTTTCAATGAGAGTGCAGACTTTCACTACATCTTTATCTCTATCCCACGAGTATTTACAAATCACAAAATCACAATATTCTTTTCCTTTCTCGTAACAGCTGTAATTTCTTTTCTTAAGTTTTTCGTATACATCCTTCTGCCAAGAAAGATCTTCAGTGAGTACAAAAACATCACAAACTGCAAAAAAAACAAATGTTTTTGTTTTATAAAAATGTAATATTAATAAGGTTGATGATAATTTGAATTGCTCACTATTGATCGTCGATCAATAAATGAACAAAAATGAATAATTATTGCTCATCAGATAGATACAGTATTAAAATAAATTATCCTGTTTTACCTTTGTTCTCCTCAATGTTGGATTTTCTTTTCGAAGTCAATTCTACACATACATGTTTTTAAAAAAAATATTATGAATTTATGTGTTAATACCTTTTAGTAACATAGCTTTTTTTATAATTCTGAATGTAGCTTAAACTTTAAAGTTTAAGAGTAATGAATTGCATCACAAGCCTAATAAAATATTTGTGGGTTTTTTTTTCAATTTTTAAAAACGTGCTAAAAAAACAGTTAATATTAATTGCTCTGTTTGACTCCAGGGACGCCCTAACAGGCGAATAATGCATGCTTCTAGGCATAAAAATATTTTAAAAGCTATTGTCTAAGTACACTGAGACCTAATCAAATGCGTATCATTCATTTAATGAAATCAATCGAAATTGAACATTTTAGAATTATATTTTCTGAACTATAATCAAAATAAAGCGATGTTGTAAAATAGGCGTCCATTTAACGAACATACAATTGATTTCCAGGAATAATTTAAATAAATCAGTACATGGCTGGATCATCCGCTGTAAAATTAAATTGAATGAACGTCGATTTTTTTTTAGAAATACAGGTTTATTTAAATTGTTTCACATCTCTTAAAATGAATTATATTTACCCGTTGTATTGAGTTTTAAATTGTGAACATCAGTTGAAATACTGTCACATAAGAGGTCCGTTTCATAGACAACTTTACATTTAGAAAGCTTCCATACTTTCTGACGATCCGGTAACGCCTTACTGTCTTTAATAGGAACTGGTGTCAAATAGCTTTCACTGAGAGTGCAAACTTTCACTACATCTTTTTCATTATCCCACGAGTATTTACAAATCACAAAATCACAATATTCTTTTCCTTTCTCGTAACAGCTGTAATTTCTTTTCTTAAGTTTTTCGTATACATCCTTCTGCCAAGAAAGATCTTCAGTGAGTACAAAAACATCACAAACTGCAAAAAAAAACAAATGTTTTTGTTTTATAAAAATGAAATATTAATAAGGTTGATGATAACTTGAATTGCTCACTATCGTCAATCAATAAATGAACAAAAATGAATAATTATTGCTCATCAGATAGATACAGTATTAAAATAAATTATCCTGTTTTACCTTTGTTCTCCTCAATGTTGGATTTTCTTTTCGAAGTCAATTCTACACATACATGTTTTAAAAAAAATATTATGAATTTATGTGTTAATACCTTTTAGTAACATATAGTACAGTCACATATGTAAGAAAAACTAGCTCCAGCTCGATATTTGTGCCAAAATAGATTTTATTGGCTAACTTTGTTATTTTTGAGTTGCTGAATTCAAAACAGTTAGGTGCCATTTTTTTCGACCACTCCTTCAGCCGCCATTTGTATTTCAAAATGGCCGACATTCTACACTGAACTTTGTCATCCATGGTATCATCGGAAAGGGAATGTAAAACTGATCATTTTATCCCATTATATTCATATCAAAAAATACATAGTTACATAGTTATTTAACAATAAACAAGTCACGTGACCAAAAAGGTCAAAAGGTCAACATTTTAATTTTCTCAAATACTTTACTGTTTGGTATCGTAGGATAGCTTTTTTTATTCTGAATACAGTTTTACTAATATCTATTCGATTTTCGTTTGTTTATTGTCATAATTTTCCAATTGTTTCCATTGTTTTTAAATGTACAATAAAAAAGGTCTCCTTCGTATTAAGATAAATACGGTTTTTCTTATTGGTTAAATTACCGTAATTCATTCAAAAGTTGGTAACATTTATCTGGTTATAATAATAATTTCAGTGTGAAAATACTTTAGTAGTCGTTTAACTATCAAGATCCTCGATATGCCCGGTTTTCGCATTGCAAGTACAGTAAACAAGGCCAACAGCCATTAGTCGCGTGCTGAAACGCATAGTGATACTGGACCGACAGACAGACCGACCGACCGACCGACATAGTGAACTATGGAGTCCCGTCCACGCAACTAAAAACAAGATCAAATAAACATTGCTTTGCCGGTTGCGACGCAAACATAATCTTGGAGGTAATGTAATTGATTTTGGTACCTTTTATTTGAGCAAGTTCATGCTACAGCAGAAACGTAACTTTGAAAAGGAATTTATATTTCTCTTAATTCTGCTAGTTAATGCAGTTTTATTTATAACTATATACAGTGCAGTGCCGTCTATGTTGTTTTTTTCAAACATGGTGTTCTGCCAATAACATGGTTGCATGTTGTAAGCCTAGGCCTATATATATAAAGTAAATCGATAAAAAAGTTGTTGCTTATTTAAATTAATTTATGTACACATTCTTATATTATATATATTGGATATTTGTGTGACCATAAAGACAGGATAGAAAACAGCTCATCTATACTGTGTATAAGTAGTCGAATAATCTTACACCGTTCCAGATGATAACATAATTTATTGCATATACAATTAAATCGGTGGCATAAGTATACAAATACTAACAACAAACGGATACAATGGGATCATGCCAAAGAACAATAAAATAATAATAATAACACTAATAATAATAATAATTCAAAACGCACAGATGACTGAAAAGCCGATTCCATCCCAATCCCCTACCGGTGTGTGGTCGCACTTTACTCTTTAAAAAAACCCCACTGCATTTTTGATAAATATAACTGAGAAATGCAGTAAAAGTAACGAAATTAAAATACAAATTTATAAAAGGGAATTCAATAACTGAAATCATTACATACGGTACATATTAATAAAGTGTCTCTGTAGTTAAAAGATTTCGTTTTTCTCAAACTAATTTGAATATTATTGCTGGAAAGCGGATTTTGTTTCCCTTCTTTCTGATAAGTTCTTAAAGTTAAGTTACCACAAACAAGTATAGTTTGATTAATTATTCTATGTGACTTTTGATAATAACAACGTATAGTTAGGATTTATATTGCAATAACCACAAACCATACGTAAAAATCAATGGGATCTTTTAGACGTTAAAAACACCGTAATTCGTTTCTTTACAATATCAATTGGTATTTTGTAAAGGTAGTAAAGTCAGCAGTATGACACTAAATTTTCTTTATTTCGTGTAAACTTTATTTAAGGAAAACTAATTGATCTTGGTTTTTTTTACTTAATTCTTAAAATTTTTTCACTGTATAATAATATCAAATGCAAACATTCTGTTTGCTGCACTTATCTGACGTTCAAAGAGAAAAGGAAAGGCATGCCAATTAACATTGGGATTGTGCACAGATGGTTTTAAATTGTTTGGTACCCGCTTTGAAAATACAAATGATTTTGAACGCTACGCAAATGATACCATTCCCCGTAGCATTTTTTTTGTTTACGAAAAACAGAAATGTAAACTACTAAAAATAAAATAGATTGAGAATTTAAGAAGCTATCCAACGAAAAAAACAAAGATGTGATTTGACAACAGTTTATTTCACCTTTGTTCACGGACTATAGTTATTTTGATTTTAAATTAAATAACTCGGAAAACTTGACATTGAAGTTAAGTGTAATCCTGTACCGTACGGTACTTATTCAGTATTAAGATAATATATAATATAATATAAAACATATAAATGGACAATGACAAAGTAGAAAGAAAATCAAACAAACATATTTTGAATGAATTGTAAAACCAATAAGAAAAACCGTATTTATCTTAATACGAAGGAGACTATTTTTTCATTGTTAAAATGAGTATAGCGAGGCATTTAATGAATAGGCAAACTGCCAATTAAAATGTGACATGTTTCGAGAAACTATTCTCGTCATCAGAAGAACAAAAAACAACGCCTAAAGTATACTTATATTCCAATAGTACAGGTTGTATGTAAATAAGAAACTAATTAGCATGCTAAAACAACAAGGAACATTTAAAAACAATTTATATACATAATTGGAACATTATGACAATAAACAAAGTAAAATAGAATAGATATTAGTAAAACTGTATTCAGAATAAAAAAATCTATCCAACGATTCCAAAAAGTACAGTATTTTGGTAAAATTGCATTTTGACCTTTTGACATTTATTGGTCACGTGATTTGATCTATTTCGCAATTACTATGTAACTATGCGTTTATTGATATGGGTGTAATGGAATAAAATAATCAGTAATAAATTCCCATTCCAATGATACCATGGATGACCAACTTTAGTGTGGAAAGTCGGCCATTTTGAAATACAAAATGGCGGCTGAAGGAGTGGTCGAAAAAAATGGCACCTAACTTTTTTGGATTCAGCATCTCAAGAATAACAAAGTTAGCTAAAAAAATCTATTTTGGTACAAATATCGAGCTGGAAGACATAATAACCCGTACTAATAGCTTACTTTATAATTCTGAATGTAGCTTTTAAGTTTAAGAGTAATGAATTGCATCACATGCCTAATAAAATATTTGTGTTTTTTTTTTGTCAATTTTTAAAAACGTGCTTAAAAAAACAGTTAATATTAATTGCTCTGTTTGACTCAGGCGAATAATGCATTCTTCTAGGCATAAAAATATTTTAGAAGCTATTGTCTAAGTACCCCGAGACCTAATCAAATGCGTATCATTCATTTAATGAAATCAATCGAAATTGAACATTTTAGAATTATATTGTCTGAACTATAATCAAAATAAAGCGATGTTGTAAAATAGGCGTCCATTTAACGAACATACAATTGATTCCCAGGAATAATTTAAATAAATCGGTACATGGCTGGATCATCTGCTGTAAAATTAAATTGAATGAACGTCGATTTTTTTTAGAAATACAGGTTTATTTAAATTGTTTCACATCTCTTAAAATGAATTATATTTACCCGTTGTATTGAGTTTTAAATTGTAAACATCAGTTGAAATACTGTCACATAAAAGGTCCGTTTCATAGAAAAGTTTACATTTAGAAAGCTTCCATACTTTCTGACGATCCGGTAACGCCTTACTGTCTTTAATAGGAACTGGTGTCAAATAGCTTTCACTGAGAGTGCAGACTTTCACTATATCTTTATCATTATCCCACGAGTCTTTACAAATCACAAAATCACAATATTCTTTTCCTTTCTCGTAACAGCTGTAATTTCTTTTCTTAAGTTTTTCGTATACATCATTGTGCCAAGAAAGATCTTCAGTGAGTACAAAAACATCACAAACTGCAAAAAATACAAATGTTTCTGTTTGCCTGATGTATATATGTGTATGTATATATATGTATATATATAAATAAATCAAAGAGCTGCATAGGCAGGATATATAAAAAATCAAGATCAAATAAGTTAAAACTGCCTCAATATAGATTTATTTTATATATTTTATATATGTATATATATATACACTTTTTATTTTTGTATCTCCATTGAGATCCAGCCACTGATACCCACAGCATTGTCATTTTTTTCAGTAATTTGCCTTTGGATTTATATATATATATATATATATATATATATATATTTATATATATATATGTGCCTGATTTGTTTATATATATATATATATTTAAATCAATGATGTTGCGTAGCACTGTGTAAATTATATATAAATCATACTGTAAATTATAGAAACAGTGCTCATATTCGGAACATGATCTCATAATCGCGTCGAGCATAGCTCATTGGCGAAAGTTCCGTGTTTTTTTAGTTGTATGAAAAAATGTCTCTGGCGGGATTCGAACCTGCAACCTCTCGCTTACAGGGCGAGTATCATACCACTAGACCACAGAGCCATGTATGGTATTATCACAGATTTTCACCCACCAGATACGGAACTTTCGCCAATGAGCTATGCTCGACGCGATTATGAGATCATGTTCCGAATATGAGCACTGTTTCTATAATTTACAGTATGATTTATATATATATATTTATATATATATATATATATTTAGGTTGAAATTTTTAGACCGTTTGGATAGAGTGCTCAATACCAAGGTAGAGCATAAATAAATAAAATAACAGCAGAAAACTTGGTTACTTCATTGTTTTAATCACTACAAATTTGTTTCGTCCGACCAGCATGTAGCTGGCCGCACTCTTCAGGTGAAATATAAAACATAAGTGACACAGTTGTTCGACCTAAGGACAGGGATCTTCCGACCTTTCACTAAGCCTAATAACAAACCAACCTACGTGCACCATGACAGCAACCATCCTCCATCTATTATCCGAAACATCCCACTTGCTATAAATAGACGCCTTTCTGACATCTCATCAGACAAAGATACATTTCATGCATCTACATCCCTATACCAGGAAGCCCTCAAAGGAAGTGGATACAATCATCAACTTGAGTTCAATGCTGAACAGCAGAACCCCAAAAAATCACGTACCAGAAACATAATTTGGTTTAACCCACCATTCAGCAAAAACGTAGCAACCAACATCGGCCACAAGTTTTTAGCTATAGTAGAAGATTGTTTTCCTGCCGGCAACAAGCTCAGAAAAATATTTAACAAAAATACCTTGAAACTAAGCTACAGTTGCATGCCCAGCGTAGACAAAGTAATTAACGCACACAACAAATATGTGATACCCAAAGAAAAGTCTACTGAAACCAACGCGAAAACAAGCGGATGTAACTGCCGCAATCCCAATGAATGCCCGCTCCCAGATAACTGCCTAACAAAAGGTGTAGTTTACCAAGCTACAGTAAAGAGAGAAGATTCATCAAAAGAAGAAACATATGTCGGACTAACTGAAAACCAGTTTAAAACCAGATACAGAAACCATACGTCTTCATTCCGGAACGCAAAACTAAGAAATGCAACGGAACTCAGTAAATATATATGGACGCTTAAAGACTCTAAAACAAATTACTCAATTAAATGGAAAATTATAAAGAAATGCAAACCTTACTCAAATATTAACAAAAGATGTAATTTATGCATATATGAAAAGTATGTTATTATAATATGCCAACCAGAGCTATGCTCACTGAACCGTAAGAACGAGTTAGTCTCTACTTGTAGACATAGGAAAAAATTCTTACTAAATCGCAGATCCAAACAGTTTATCTAAAACAATAGCCTATTGTATACGACTTCCTGATGACTCACTTCTATTAAGCACTATGAGACAACTGTGTCACTTATGTTTTATATTTCACCTGAAGAGTGCGGCCAGCTACATGCTGGTCGTACGAAACAAATTTGTAGTGATTAAAACAATGAAGTAACCAAGTTTTCTGCTGTTATTTTATTTATTTATATATATATATATATATATAAACAAATCAGGCAAAGAACATTAATTCTAAACCGCCCGGTGATATACTGAAATTTAATTAATTAATTTGAAACGATACAGATGAAGATGAACTTATTTGATCTTGATTTATATATATATATATGTTTCTACTAAAGTATCAGTAATTTAGATAATAAGAATTTGGTTAACAATAGACTGTCCAGGAAATAGAGATGTGTTGTACTTGCTAATTAGCATACTATTGTTCACATAAACAGTTTGCCTTAAGACTTCATTATAGCTTTTTGTATTCACTTGTGACTATCATTCAGAGCCAAGCACCTGAAGATTGAGTTCATACTCATGAAACAGCCTGTAGTGCAATAAAATGTTCAGTTGGTAATTTACTAGCGTCTTTCATTTATTTATATTTGGCTCTACATTTTGTATCGAGCACTTTCGCTTTCATGGTCTGCGTTAAATTCACCACGATTTATATTTTGCTCCTATTTTTGTTGAGCACTGTTCAGATCAACATGGAACGTATCGACCTTGGTTATTCCACTAAGAACATACCGACGGCTCAACCAAATGAATACATGAAGTTTATGATCCAGAAGGTAGAACTGTTTTTAAATCGTATGCGATGGAAGGCCTTCCATTACCTAAATCCAGTAGTATCGACATCCGCCAAAGAAACGCTTAAATTCAAGACCTCAAGAAACCCGCCTCCAGTACAAGAACTTAGAGAATTTGAAGATAAAATGCTTAATTTAGTACAGAATATCAAGTTTGAAGATAATAAATGCCCGTTTCAGAAAAACCTAGAGAGAGACGCGAAAAAGATAAAGCAGGACAGCAAACTAATTATACCGGCAGACAAATCAAACAACTTCTACCGCATGGAAGCGAATGATTATAACGACTTATTGCAAAAGAATATAACGAAAACATACAAAAAAGCTCCGGCGGATTCTGTAAATAGTATAACCAAAGACGAGATTAAGATAGCCAAAGAACTACAGCTAGATGACAGGATAGAAACAACTGGAAGACGTAATGCCTTTATAACCCTGAAAGATCATAAGGAAAATTTTGTAAACAAGCCGACTTGCAGACTAATTAACCCCTCAAAATCAGAGATAGGAAAGATAAGTAAACACATCCTAGAAAGAGTTAACAAACATATCGCACGTAAGACCAAGCTTAACCAGTGGAGGAATACTAACGACATGATAGAATGGTTTAAAGGCATCCGGGATAAGGAAAATCATCTGTTCATATGCTTTGATGTAACAGAATTTTATCCTTCGATAACTTTGGACCTTCTCAATGAAGCCCTCAACTTTGCTAAAAAATTCACCGATATTACAGAGGAAGAAAGGGAAATAGTAATCAAAGCCAAGAATACACTACTATTCAACGACGAGACAGCTTGGTGCAAAAGGAACACTACATTCGATGTTACTATGGGTAGCTACGACGGTGCTGAAACATGCGAGTTAATTGGTCTGTTTCTGCTAGCCAAACTGGAGCCCAAGTACGGTAATAACATAGGATTGTACAGGGATGACGGACTCGCGGCATTTAATGAAACTCCTCATGTTATTGAAAAAATAAAAAAAGATCTCTGCAGCACATTCAAAGAACATAATCTAAAGATAACGATCGAAGCGAATAAGAAAATTATAAACTACCTAGATGTAACGCTTAATCTCAACGATGGAAGCTATAAGCCTTATTTAAAGGAAAACAACAAACCACGCTATGTTCATTGCAAAAGTAATCATCCAGCATCAATAATTAAGAACATCCCTGAAGGCATAAACAAAAGATTAGCAAACATTTCTTCGAATGAAACTGTTTTCAATGAATCAAAGAAACCGTACCAAGAAGCCTTGTATGAAAGTGGATACGACCACAATCTGAAGTACAACCCGACCAATACCAGCGCACAAAATAATGTGAAGAAGACAAGGAAAAGAAATATCATCTGGTTCAACCCGCCTTACAGTGCCAACGTGAAAACCAAAATAGGGCACGAGTTCTTAAAGACTGTAGATGAATGTTTTCCACATAACCATGAGCTAAGAAAAATATTTAATAGAAACACCATTAAAATCAGCTATAGTTGTATGCCTAATATAGGGTCTGTAATATCGGCCCACAACAAAAATGTATTACGTAATGATATGCCCTGTGATAACATCAAGCAATGCAACTGTCGAAATGAATGCCCATTAGATGGGAAATGCCTAACCAGTGGTGTTGTTTATCAGGCTACAGTAACAACAAATGATGATGATAAAGCTGAAACATATGTCGGACTAACCGAAAACACATTTAAATGCAGATATAACGCACACAATAGTTCATTCCGTAATGTTAAATACAAAAACAGCACAACGCTTAGCCAGTACATCTGGAAGCTAAAAGATGATAACATAAAGTATAACATTAAATGGCGAATAATAAAGAAGTGTAAACCATATTCCAATGTTAACAAACGGTGTAATCTATGCTTACAAGAGAAGTATTATATTATATGCAAGCCTGAAACCAGCTCACTTAACCATAGGAACGAATTAGTCAGTGCATGTAGACATAGGAGAAAGTTTCTACTAAAGTATCAGTAATTTAGATAATAAGAATTTGGTTAACAATAGACTGTCCAGGAAATAGAGATGTGTTGTACTTGCTAATTAGCATACTATTGTTCACATAAACAGTTTGCCTTAAGACTTCATTATAGCTTTTTGTATTCACTTGTGACTATCATTCAGAGCCAAGCACCTGAAGATTGAGTTCATACTCATGAAACAGCCTGTAGTGCAATAAAATGTTCAGTTGGTAATTTACTAGCGTCTTTCATTTATTTATATATATATATATATATATATATATATATATATATATATATAAATCAAGATCAAATAAGTTAAAACTGCCTCAATATAGATTTATTTTAACGACATGTTATCCATCTGACATTACTGTGAAATCTCTAAGAAAAGTTTGCCAGTTAACGCACGAGGACACATTGCAACCTACACATAATACAAAATGCTTGTGACCGCATACCTCTAGTCCTCACGTATCATCCTATGAATAAGAAGGTTATTAACATTGTCCGCGATAACTTTTCAATTTTGACTGAAGATAAATCCGCTACAAACGATATTTTTCAAGAACCACCCATGATAGCTTACAGACGTGATCAAAGCATTAAAGACACTTTAGTTAAATCTAAATTACAAAACAAAGGTAATGAATCAACTGGAACATTCAAATGTAATAGAAATAGATGTTCGACATGTAATTACGTTTCATGTTCAAACCAAATAGTAGGACCTTCTGGTAATTATGTTATCACAGATCGTATTACGTGCACCACTATAAATCTAGTTTATTGTATTTCGTGTACTAAATGTAATATGCTTTATATTGGTGAAACTAAACGCAGGTTAGGTGATAGGTTTGTAGAACATTTAAGGTCTTTTAAACTAAAGACTCCCGGATTACCTGTAGCCACCCATTATTGTAATAATGAGCATTCCCTTTCGGATATTACAATTTCTGGTGTTAAAGTATGTAATGGTTCTGAGACATCTCGTAGAATTATAGAAGAAAAAATAATTGTAAATCTTGGCACTCTTGCCCCTACCGGCATAAATGTACAATTTAGATCCTTTAAACATTAATTTTGCCAGAGACATTCACATATTAACAATTATTTACACTTGAAGCTTTTGTCTTTGTTTTAAATTTCCTGCTTTATAAGCAACCATTCATGCTTTGTACACCATAGCTTTTGGAGGCGCGCCTTTATAACTATGCCTTTTGTTTGTTAACATCTTTGATTGGCTGATTTGTTTTATTATGTAATTTTGTGACTTATATATGTTATCCTTTGTTACAATTCTTTTCACCTGATGATGGGCTATGCCCGAAACATGTCGTTAAAATAAATCTATATTGAGGCAGTTTTAACTTATTTGATCTTGATTTTTTTCTATATCCTGCCTATGCAGCTCTTCCCACAATGTGAACATTGTGGGAAGAAGGAGCCGATGCATGTAATTTAAATTACATACAAATTCCAGGCAAAACGCCTACTAAAGCTCATTTACGAGAACTGGTCATGTTGATTTTAACCAACAACAATTTTATTTTTGGAAATGACCATTACCTTCAAATTCATGGCACAGCGATGGGCACAAAAATGGCGCCATCTTTTGCAAATTTATTTATGGGACAATTTGAGGCCAATTTTCTGTCCCTCCAACCAAATAAACCACTTGTTTGGTTTAGATACATTGACGACATCTTCATGATCTGGACCCATGGTGAAGATAATTTGGAATCTTTTCTTCTCAATATTAATTCAGCTCACCCAACTATCAAATTTACAGCTACCAAATTCACTAGTAGCGTTGATTTTTTGGACACTATAGTGACCATAGAAAATGGTACACTCAAAACTGACCTATTCCGTAAACCCACGGATAAAAATATGTACCTGCTCCCTAGCAGTTGTCACCCCCGTCACTGTACCGTGACCGTACAGTCACCGTACAGTCAAGCATTACGTATCAGACGTATCTGTTCTTCAGATTTAGATTTTCAGAATCGTACCGAAGAACTAACCGGACATCTCCGGAACAGAAATTACAAGAAGGAATACATCGAAACTGCTATAAAGAAAGCAAAAGATATTCATCGATGTCAAACACTGACGTACAAACCACGTCAGCCAAAAAAATCGACCAGAGTGCCATTGGTCACAACCTACCACACTAGGTTGCCTCCATTACGGGCTATTATTGAGAAACATATGCCCATTCTACAGTCCACAGAACGTCTCAGGACTGTTTTTCCGGACCACCCATTATTGCATTTCGTAGACCTCCCAACCTTCGTGATATATTAGTCAGATCCAAATTTAAGAGTGAAATTAACTCTCATGACAGCCAAAATGTGGGCAGTCACCTTTGCGGCAAATCTTGCAAAACTTGTTCATTGGTTGATTCTACTGAAAAATTTGAGAGTAACCAAACTGGCCGCATTTTTCGGACAAGAAAATCAATTAATTGTCTAACCAAAAACGTCATTTATCTCATATACTGTAATATTTGTGGCAAACAGTACGTCGGAGAAACAAAAAACACTCTCCGTATGAGAATGACACAACATAGATCAGCTATCAAAACATTAAAGCTTGATCAACCTGTAGCCGAACATTTTAATTCAGCTGGTCACTCGATTGCAAATTTCAGAGTTATTGCAATAGACCACGATGTCAAATGGAGCGACAAAACTCGCAAAGACAAAGAAAACCACTGGGAATTACTACTTAAAACCACAAAACCTTTTGGACTTAACATTAGGAACATACTCCCAGATCGGTAAAATTATTCCATTGACTATCTACCAAAATTTAAGTTTCAATATTAACCACCATTTAAGCTGTTTTTAGTCGCGTGGAAGCGACTCTATAGTTCACTATGTCGGTCGGTTGGTCTGTCTGTCGGTCTGTCTGTCGGTCTGTCTGTCGGTCTGTCTGTCTGTCTGTCGGTCCGGTATCACTATGCGTTTTATCGCTTTATGACCTTATCTTGATATCAGTTTAATCTAGCTAAGTCAATTTTTCACAGAATACTCCTCATGGCCAGGAATCGATGTGGTTATGTTTTCACGGTGCGCAATAAAAAATTACGCAGTCTACGCACGATTTAACGAAATCACGTTTGTAATCATATCTTAACAACGATGAATCACAATTAAATAAAATTTGGTACTCATAAATTTCAGGGCATAAATCATCATATGGCAATACAATTACGTGCGTAGCGCATGTAACGCATGCGTACGCGCGCTTAAAATTTTCAAAATTTATTTTCGATGAAATAAGAGTACGTTTCAGGCAATTTTAAGCGTTTACAAAATTGCCATGAGTGCGCAGATTTTTGCGCGCGCACTGCGCGTTAAATGTTATTGCGCACTCGTTTTGCCCGATTTCTGTTTTCTTGACTT
Organism: Antedon mediterranea; assembly: GCF_964355755.1. Taxonomy (NCBI): domain Eukaryota; kingdom Metazoa; phylum Echinodermata; class Crinoidea; order Comatulida; family Antedonidae; genus Antedon; species Antedon mediterranea. The sequence goes on from NC_092672.1 coordinate 30,819,072, forward strand.
ACTTTTCAACTCGAAATTACGTTATACGAGCACGTCAAAAGTGACAGGCTACGCACGTGTAAATTAAAAAAATATAATATAAATGTTTTTAAACATTTCAACATTTTTAAACATGTTCAGTAATTTCGGTCAGTATAGTTCACTATGTCGGTCGGTCCGTCTGTCTGTCGGTCTGTCTGTCTGTCGGTCTGTTTGTCTGTCGGTCCGGTATCACTATGCATTGTAGCACGCGACTTAATGGCTGTTGGCCTTGTTTAGTCTCAATCCAAAATTGTTTATATCTCTACCAAGCTACCTTCTTTGTTTTCCACTCTTATTCAGACTCCACCCTGGCTCCCTTTGTTATATTTCTTTTATTCCTGTCCACCCAGGCAGCACTTGCCAGCTTTATACTCTGACGTTATCCAAATTCCTTCACTTGCACTGATGAAGGGCTAGTGTTGCCCGAAAGCTCTGCTAACTTTTCTGGCTGTTTACTTTATCGTTTTGATTTAGCTTTTCGCTTTTTATTTTTGTATCTCCATTGAGATCCAGCCACTGATACCCACAGCATTGTCATTTTTTTCAGTAATTTGCCTTTGGTTTAGAATTAATGTTCTGTGCCTGATTTGTTTATATATAAAAGTATCTTTTCTGAGATCCCGCCTCGTGAATAAAAATACTGAAAGATGAGGGCGTATCAATTTGATCTCTGGTGCGCGTGCGTACAACTGAGGACTAGTGCTGTTCCGCCGTACCACGCCGAGAATGTTAAAGATTCGCTATCCAATCGAGTTTGAACAATACCATGAAAGCCCCAGTGGTCTAATGGTTAGGACATCTGCATATCAAGCAGGCGGTCCGAGTTCGAGTCTCGGTTGGGGCGACTTTTTCTCATTCTCACAGATTTCCTCATCTTTATTGTTACAAATTAATTAATTAAATTTCAGTATATCACCGGGCGGTTTAGAATTAATGTTCTGTGCCTGATTTGTTTATATATATAAAAGTATCTCTTCTGAGATCCCGCCTCGTGAATAAAAATACTGAAAGATGAGGGCGTATCAATTTGATCTCTGGTGCGCGTGCGTACAACTGAGGACTAGTGCTGTTCCGCCGTACCACGCCGAGGATGTTAAAGAGTCGCTATTCAATCGAGTTTGAACAATACCATGAAGTGGTCTAATGGTTAGGACATCTGCATATCAAGCAGGCGGTCCGAGTTCGAGTCTCGGTTGGGGCGACTTTTTCTCATTCTCACAGATTTCCTCATCTTTATCGTTACAAATTAATTAATTAAATTTCAGTATATCACCGGGCGGTTTAGAATTAATGTTCTGTGCCTGACAACAGGCATAGAAATAAATTCCAAATGTTCTGTGCCTGACAACAGGCACAGAATAAATTCCAAATGTTCTGTGCCTGACAACAGGCATAGAAATAAATTCCAAACCGCCCGGTGATACACTGAAAATTATTTAATTAATTTTTGAAACGATAAAGATGAGGAAATCTGGGAGAATGAGAAAAAGTCGCACCAACCGAGACTCGAACTCGGACCGTCTGCTTGATATGCAGTTGCCCTAACCATTAGACCACAGGGGCTTTCATGGTATTGTTCTTTAACTCGATCGGATAACGACCCTTTAACATTCTCGGCGTGGTACGGTTGGAACACAACTAGTCCTCTGTTGTACGCACGCGCACCAGAGATCAAATTGATACGCCCTCATCTATAATTCAGTATATTTATTCACTAAGCGGGATCTCGAGAGATACTTTTATATATATATAAACACAACAGGCATAGAAATAAATTCCAAACCACCCGGTGATACACTGAAAATTATTTAATTAATTTTTAATTAAGTCGCCCCAACCGAGACTCAAACTCAGACCGCCTGCTTGATATGCAGATGTCCTAACCATTAGACCACTGGGGCTTTCATGGTATTGTTCGAACTCGATTGGATAGCGACTCTTTAACATTCTCGGCGTGGTACGGCGGAACAGCACTAGTCCTCAGTTGAATATATATATACATTCAACCGAACATTTATATATATATATATATATATATATATAAATAAATAAAATAACAGCAGAAAACTTGGTTACTTCATTGTTTTAATCACTACAAATTTGTTTCGTACGACCAGCATGTAGCTGGCCGCACTCTTCAGGTGAAATATAAAACATTCATCAGGAAGTTGTATACAATAGCCTATTGTTTTAGATAAACTATTTGGATCTGCAATTTAGTTGACATATAATAATATACTTTTCATATATACATAAATTACGGTACATCTTTTGTTAATATTTGAGTAAGGTTTGCATTTCTTTATAATTTTCCATTTAAAGTGGAGCTACACTCAGACTTTCTCAGCTTATATTATGTTTAAGTATGTTTAATTGAAAGTGATTACATAAAAAAAACCAGGAAAATACGGAAATATTTTCCAAAAACACATTTCTAAAAAATCGGTCAGAAAATAGTGTTTTTTAACAAATTACAGTTTTTCAGTAACTTAGGGGTTATTAGTTTACAATACGTCGCGAAACGCGTTACACTTAGCGACTGACGCGTTTTAGTCGCTGGTCAACGCATTGTGGAAATGTCTTCCCTTTGGTAAATTATGTGTCGAAAAATGGGGAATAAATTTTATACACACAATTAATACGATTTGTTTAGGCCTAAGTAATATTTCCGATAAGAATGTCAGTATAATTTACATGTAACCTCATGATTTTCACTGTACAACAACAGCATAATAATCTTATCAGATTGCTTTTAACTTTAAGCTAGGGCTAGGCCTAGCTAAGCCGTCTGCTCAGCCTAGCTAGCCTTGAATTTTTGTCTAGAGGCCTATGTATTCATAGGCATGGTTGTTTCGCCCCATTTATCGTTCCTGGGTTTTCTCAGTGGCGTATCCAGTAGCGGGGCCAGGGGGCACGGCCCCCCCCCCCCCTGATTTCGTTTCCGTCGGCACATCATCGTGGCCGTCGGCAAACAAAGGTGCCGGGGAAAAAAATAAACTATTTATTCTGACAATAATTGAACTGTAAACATAATTCTTTTGAGTGTTTGTTTATTTACATATCATAATATCATCATTGATCCCTTCAGATCAACTATTTTTTATTTTCATTACATCTAACGAAACACGTAAAAAATGTGTAGCACGTACGTACGGCCGTACGCGGTAGATTGTTTACTCAAAAGTCTTTGACCTTACCCTAAAACCTTGTTTTTGCATGCAGTTGCGCCTCTCATGACCTGGGATTTGTATGTCTTCCTACGCTAAGAGATTATATTTCCACATGCCATGTGCTTTTTTGTCTAAGATATATTTATTATAAGTGCCAAAAACCCGGTTTTTTTTCTCGATATGAGGCCTTTATTATTCAAAATTTTTAAAGAAAAAGCACATATACCATAACAAATATCCATGTATTTCATTTTTGGAACAGAATATTCCGTGAGGCTCAACTACAAAACCACCATTTTGTGATATGATGTCATCGTAAGCCAATCAAAGCTGAGCTTTTTCGCGATTGGCATTGCTCACGGTTGAATGATTTAGGATTCTAGCTGATTTGATTGGTGATGCGAATCACCCGCAGCGGAATGTTTTCTCTCGCGCGTGTACCATGAATCTCTCTGATCGTTACTACACAAAGTTAGAGCAATGAATTTGTCCGAATTCCGTTAAGTAAACAACTTTATATATTTTATAAGCATTTAATAACATGTTTTATTGATATTTCCAATGGTGATATATAAAATAAATTACTAAAAAACGTAATTATATGTAATTATTTTAACCAAAAATGGCGTAGTTAATAGAATTGTCGACTGAGGCCGCAAATTGTTTTACTTCTTTCGTGGCTAAAAACGATCATTTTCGGCGATGTTTTAGACCCTATATTTCAAAAACTACAAATCAGATTTTCCTAATTCTTTCTTTATTGTAATATGAATACAACATACTAACAGATAATGTTGGTTTGGTTTTAATTTTGCATCGTTATCCCATATAAGACAATAAGACTATGTAATCCTAGAACATATATTGATCAGAGACGTCGTGTATGTACAGATAATGACACCAATTTTGTCGGCAAATTGGCAATTCCCGGCCCCCCCAACTTCAAAATCCTGGATACGCCACTGGGTTTTCTCGCATATTAAGAATTGTGAAACACAAAATCCTATACAGAACAAGAGTAGTAAAGAATAGTAAAGCGATGTGCAAGCTTAGACCTGACTGAAAAGCAACTATTCAGGCACCCTATCATGGCCCATGGGTAGGCCAAGGTCGGGTGAAAGCAAAACAAACTTCACTGCTGTCAGCCTAGCCTAGCTAGAGGCCAAGCCACTAAGCAGCATCGGTACATACCTACACTCTAGTAGGCCTTATAGCTTTATTGAATATATAGCCACATCTTTCTCAAATCTCGTTAAATTTGACATTTTAGTAATAGTCTCATAATCACATTATTACACTGTGAAACATAATAGGGTCACATTCAGAATGTTTTAATATACTTTTCGCCTGTCAAAAATAACATCGCGACAAAATAACAGATTGCCAGCTGCAGTAGTGTGATTGTGAAAAATGTCACGTGATCGTACTCCCTAGCAAAATAAAAAACCCAATTGGACCCGAACGGGGGAAAGTGTCTATTTACTCAAAATTGCGCAATATATACGTGATAAAAATACCAGAAATAGAAAGATCTGGAAAAATTACATAAATATACATTTTACATTTTTTTTTTGGTGAAGAAATGAATTTTTTAGGATTATTCAAATATACCCCCCTTTTGCATGTAAAAGAATAGGAAATTACAAGGTATCCCCCCAAAACGCAAAAAGGCGTGATTTTCAAGAAAATCGTACTCATTGAAAAAAATTTCAAAAAAATATGAAGTATAAGGGATGATATTTTTAAATAATAGTTGAAATGTATGAAAAATAGTAATTTTCTGGGTGGAGCTCCACTTTAATTGAGTAGTTTGTTTTAGAGTCTTTAAGTGTCCATATATATTTACTGAGTTCCGTTGCGTTTCTTAGTTTTTCGTTCCGGAATGAAGACGTATGGTTTCTGTATCTGGTTTTAAACTGGTTTTGAGTTAGTTATCATTCTCACAGATTTCCTCATCTTTATCGTTTCAAATTAATTAATTAAATTTCAGTATATCACCGGGCGGTTTAGAATTAATGTTCTTTGCCTCTTGTGTTTATATATATAAAAGTATCTCTTCGGAGATCCCGCCTCGTGAATAAAAAATACTGAAAGATGAGGGCGTATCAATTTGATCTCTGTTGCGCGTGCGTACAACTGAGGACTAGTGCTGTTCCGCAGTACCACGCCGAGAATGTTAAAGAGTCGTTGTCCAATCGAGTTCGAACAATACCATGAAAGCCCCAGTGGTCTAATGGTTAGGACATCTGCATATCAAGCAGGCGGTCCGAGTTCGAGTCTCGGTTGGGGCGACTTTTTCTCATTCTCACAGATTTCCTCATCTTTATCGTTTCAAATTAATTAATTAAATTTCAGTATATCACCGGGCGGTTTATAATTAATGTTCTTTGCCTCTTGTGTTTATATATATAAAAGTATCTCTTCGGAGATCCCGCCTCGTGAATAAAAAATACTGAAAGATGAGGGCGTATCAATTTGATCTCTGTTGCGCGTGCGTACAACTGAGGACTAGTGCTGTTCCGCAGTACCACGCCGAGAATGTTAAAGAGTCGTTATCCAATCGAGTTCGAACAATACCATGAAAGCCCCAGTGGTCTAATGGTTAGGACATCTGCATATCAAGCAGGCGGTCCGAGTTCGAGTCTCGGTTGGGGCGACTTTTTCTCATTCTCACAGATTTCCTCATCTTTATCGTTTCAAATTAATTAATTAAATTTCAGTATATCACCGGGCGGTTTAGAATTAATGTTCTTTGCCTCTTGTGTTTATATATATATATATATATATATATATATAATAGTAGCACCTTCTGGTAATTATGTTATCACAGATCGTATTACGTGCACCACTAGCAATCTAGTTTATTGTATTTCGTGTACTAAATGTAATATGCTTTATATTGGTGAAACTAAACGCAGGTTAGGTGATAGGTTTGTAGAACATTTAAGGTCTATTAAACTAAAGACTCCCGGATTACCTGTAGCCACCCATTTTTGTAATAATGAGCATTCCCTTTCGGATATTACAATTTCTGGTGTTAAAGTATGTAATGGTTCTGAGACATCTCGTAGAATTATAGAAGAAAGAATAATTGTAAAGCTTGGCACTCTTGCCCCTACCGGCATAAATGTACAATTTAGATCCTTTAAACCTTAATTTTGCCAGAGACATTCAGATATTAACAATTATTTACACTTGAAGCTTTTGTCTTTGTTTTAAATTTCCTGCTTTATAAGCAACCATTCCTGCTTTGTACACCATAGCTTTTGGAGGCGTGCCTTTATAACTATGCCTTTTGTTTGTTAACATCTTTGATTGGCTGATTTGTTTTATTATGTAATTTTGTGACTTATATATGTTATCCTTTGTTACAATTCTTTTCACCTGATGATGGGCTATGCCCGAAACATGTCGTTAAAATAAATCTATATTGAGGCAGTTTTAACTTATTTGATCTGGATTTTTTTCTATATTCTGCCTATGCAGCTTTTTGATTTATATATATATATATATATATATACTCATCTTTATCGTTTCAAATTAATTAATTAAATTTCAGTATATCACCGGGCGGTTTCGAATTAATGTTCATTGCCTAATGTGTTTATATATATATATATATATATATATATATATATATATATATATATATATATATATATATATATATATATATATATATATATGTGGGGATTAATCTAATCATGTGATAATTAAATACTGCCCCCTATAGGTGTTACTGCCCCCTATAATTGTAACAGTCTTTTTCAAATGATTTTCTTTCTTTTGTATTCATGAACCGGTCAAGGAAGCAGATAGTTTTGTCTCTTATTTAATTAAAGATCTGATTAAAAGGACCATACTGATCTCTATTGTTATGCTAAAAACAAATTAAAACCAAATACACCACCGGACCGTGGTAAAAGTGAGAAAAGGCGTGTTTTTCCTTTTGTGTTGTCGTCCACATCCTTACAATTTGGTGTCAGAAGTGGGATCGTGGATCGTATTTGGCTTTAACATTAGAGATCAGTGATGGCAAGCAAGGCATCGTTGCGAGATGTGCAGAGGACGGTTGATGAGCTAAGAGCCGAACTAGAAGCAACTAGGCGTGCTGCCCATGGTAATGGAAACACAGTATATGTTCTCCCAGAGAAGAAGATGAGACACTTTGTGGGAGCCGAAGGGGAATGTGTAGAGTCCTTTGTTGAAGACGATGGTACTGGGGACGTTTACCCTGACTGGCCTGATGATGCTGGCATTGACTCTGAAAATGCTGAAAAGATTCTTCTTGTTGTGAATAATATTAAGTTTGAGGACAAACTCAGCTTAAACAGGGGAGTGTGGAGATTAATCTAATCATGTGATAATTAAATACTGCCCCCTATAGGTGTTACTGCCCCCTATAATTGTAACAGTCTTTTTCAAATGATTTTCTTTCTTTTGTATTCATGAACCGGTCAAGGAAGCAGATAGTTTTGTCTCTTATTTAATTAAAGATCTGATTAAAAGGACCATACTGATCTCTATTGTTATGCTAAAAACAAATTAAAACCAAATACACCACCGGACCGTGGTAAAAGTGAGAAAAGGCGTGTTTTTCCTTTTGTGTTGTCGTCCACATCCTTACATATATAAACACATTAGGTAATGAACATTAATTCTAAACCGCCCGGTGATATACTGAAATTTAATTAATTAATTTGAAACGATAAAGATGAGGAAATCTGTGAGAATGAGAAAAAGTCGCCCCAACCGAGACTCGAACTCAGACCGCCTGCTTGATATGCAGATGTCCTAACCATTAGACCACTGGGGCTTTCATGGTATTGTTCAAACTCGATTGGATAGCGACTTTAACATTATCGGCGTGGTACGGCAGAACAGCACTAGTCCTCAGTTGTACGCACGCGCAACAGAGATCAAGTTGATACGCCCTCATCTTTCAGTATTTTTATTCACGAGGCGGGATCTCCGAAGAGATACTTTTATATATATAAACACATTAGGCAATGAACATTAATTCTAAACCGCCCGGTGATATACTGAAATTTAATTAATTAATCTGTAATACGGTACGAATAACGAACACATTATTTATCTATTTATATAGATCATAACTGGCCCCTCTGGAATACTAGTATTTGACTGAAGAGGTCGCCCAGTATAAATAAAATATATCAATTCAATTCAGTTAGAAAATGTTATTATAGAAATTGTGCCAAAAATGATATAATATTAATAATAAAAAAATATAGAATATCTGTATTGTATTATATGTGTTATATCACTTAAAGCCTACCTTCTTTGCTGGCCATCTTTCGTGCTCTGCAAATAAAGGAAAAACACGTACTGTATATAATGTTTCATCAATAGAAGTAGCCTTACCGTATCTGGTTATACATTTCTAACAATATTTCCGTGACATATTAGTAAGATTTAATTAGGCAATTTTATTTACCTGTGTAATTAATACAGGATATTTTGTGAACATCCATTACGATGATTATCTACAGTATCCTAAGAGAGTCTATATTACTGTTATGTATAACAGAGAGTTTGTACGTACGTGTACGTTACAAACGATCCCGAGAAAAAGATAGGGTTTGGACGGGGGCTTGTGAGGTGGGGTATCAATATTACCACAATTGTCCTACTGAGAAGGTTTTAAGCCATATGTGTGAAACTTCAACTGAATCTCCTAGCAAAAAGCAAAAAAAAACAATGATAAGACAATATTGATTGTAAATCAATTATAGTCTTGTTCTTGGTCTTGGGACTATTGTAGATGTGGACCTGGCCATTTTTATATATCGACGCCTAGGCTAAATTTCGATTCACTTTAGCCTACTAATAACAGGCATCCTATATTCTACTGTCCCGAAGCAGATAATAATAGGTAATGTACTACTATTAAATCTACCTAATTTTGCTCTTTTAAAATTACAGATATGGGTTAAGATGAATGTGCAATTTATAATTTGCATTATTGAAATTCAAAAAGAATGATTTAACTTACATTTAAATATAAAGCTGATGAAGCTACGTCGTTATTGTCTACAATTTGCAGAGAAAGAGGACGCGGTAGTTAATGGCGTGGGTTGATTGTCCGATACGTATGAGAAGATTATAACAATAAAGTATCCTGGTGTATAATAAGCAACACAACCAGGTATTATAAAACCATTTTTTAAATGTTAAATCCGTCTAAGAATCAACAAATTGATCTGGGCTGAGAAGAATCTAACATTTAGCATCGAACATTCATTCACGTTTTTAGACGTATTGTAGGTCAAGTTCTAATCGCCTCTTGGTTATCAGGTTGGCAACATATAATCACATCTTGTAGATTTAGACTGCATTTTAGATTGATTTTTACACAAAACTCAGAAAAGAAATAACATACCTAATATAGAATTAATAATTTAAAAATTGTATAGACAATGCTCACTGTAAGTTTAATCCTGTCTGTTTACTCACAATCTCAATCCAACGATTTTTTTAGGATAGGCCTACAATTGCCTAAACTATAGAGCCCAGAGTATCGTTTTCTATATAAAATGGCGTATCTACCCAGAATCCTCATGAATTGAAAATAGAATAAAATTTGATACAGGGAGTTGTTAATTTGATGTATTGTCAAAACCCACTTCCGTTTAATTCAAATGGAAATTCCAATATGACAAACATAGACAACTGCTTCGGACAAAAGACTACACTACTATTATAATACAAATAGTTGTACAACAAATTATAGGAATATTACTCAATATAGATTGACATCGCAGGCGTCGTAAACAAAAAACCAACATATTTACTAATCAAATTATACTCTTAGCACAAATACAGCATCAAGCTTTATGTTATTAATTCTGTTAAATAAAAACATTTTAACTACACACACTTGTTTAAGTAGATGATCATGTTATCAATAATGTGGCAAACATACGTTGGTGCGATTGTATTTTTGATGAACTAAAAGAAATTGTAAACAGGAATGTACGTCTTAAAACGTTTAGCTATGCAATATTTACATAAAATATTTACTTACAAGGAGGGACGCGTTAGATATGACAGGTTATGGCGTTGGTTTATCGCCTAATCACGTATGATGTGATCAGCTATTAGCTATTATTGTTAGCTATGTCATAAAAATCTATTTTACTCAAAGCAGAGAAAAAAGGGACGCATTAGCTATGAGAGGTTATTGTGTTTGATTGATAACGTATGATTAGTTTTAAACTACCGCATTATTAAAGGTGTATACTTATTATGTAACTTCCGATAGACTTGTTTAACAATGTATGCATTGAATGTGCACGTTGAAAATAAAGTATCGATAGCGAGTGCATCACATCAGACTTCTTTTAATATTTGTATCAGTGATTTTTATAATTGTTAACATATTCTAAGAATGTCGACACAAGTTACTTGCAGAAACTGTGCTCATTTTAATAAAAATTTAATCATATAATAATATTTAGTATGGGTTTCAGACGGAGTTTTGTCTTAATATTAGTAAAAAGATAAATATTTTGGCACATGCGACGTTCCATACGTATACTACTTGAGCTTGTAAACATCGAAAAGCCTCGAAATAACTACACACTTTGGGCAAGTATAATAATAATAATATGAGAAAGATATCGTTTTCATAGGATTATATGCCATAGCTAGGGGCGTTTCCTGTATGTGTTCCTGTGTGGTGATAGTCATGGGTGTAATTTTCCTGAGAATTTATTTATTCTTTTTTTTTCTTAGAAAATGGAAAGACTTCGAATAGGTCCACTTGGTTTACTGCTTTTTTGCCTTAGTAATACATGAACACATAAGCACATTTTTTATCTTGTTGTATACGGGTATAGGGTACAGAGTGGCCCTGTGATAAAGCAAATCGGCAGATTGAGTGAAACCAAAGCGACTTACAGTAGCTTCAGCGGCATGAAAATAGTTTTATATTGCGCTCCTTGGTCCTCGTTATACATATCATACAATGCTCCTAAAATAGTGCGCCCTCGCGCATAGAAAGTGTTTGAGAAATATCTTGCAAGCGGGTTGACTTTGACCTAGCAATGTGAGTCTGAAGTGTCATAGATATATTTTTTTTTTGTATTTGTATTTTGTATTTTGTATTTATATTTGTCCTCAAGCTTAACTAGAAACAGAGGAAATTCGGATTAGGCCCTCCACGGACCCACGGCAGCCAGCAGTGCCTACCAGATTAGCACACCCGGAGACGATCCCCTACTCTTTTCGAATAGTGTACCAAGTTCTTTAACGTGCACTGTTAAGTACACGGGACCAACGGCTTTAAGGATGCAATTAGTATGGTACAGATAACCTCGAACCCATGCCTATCACATGCTAGTCCGATATTACCATTACACCATCACTCTCCAGTATATACAGTACCCGGCACGATTTCTAGACGGTCTCCCCTCCAGAACGCAACGGGGCCCAACGTTGCTTAACTTCGGTGATCTGACGAGAACCGGTGTTTCAACGCAGTATGGCCGTTTATTCACTAATAAATTGATTTGATGAATTAATTACTTGTATAATATTAATATACAATTGATCAATTTCTCTTTTGAAGAAAAAAAAAATGTTGAACTAATTTGGTGTTACTTTTAGTGTTTTTAGTCGCGTGGACGCGACTCTATCGTTCACTATGTCGGTCGGTCGGTCTGTCGGTCTGTCTGTCGGTCCGGTATCACTATGTGTTTTATCGCTTTCTGACCTTATCTTGATATCAGTTTAATCTTGCTAAGTCATTTTTTCACAGTATATTTCTTATGGCCGGAATCGATGTGGCTATGTTTTCACGGCGGTGCGCAATAAAAAATTACGTGGTCTACGCACGATTTAACGAAATCACGTTTGTAATCATATCTTCACAACCATGAATCACAATTAAATAAAATTTGGTACTCATAAATTTCAGGGCATAAATCATCATATGGCAATACAAGTACGTGCGTAGTGCATGTAACGCATGCGTACGCGCGCTTAAAATTTTCAAAATTTATTTTCGATGAAATAAGAGTACGTTTCAGGCAATTTTAAGCGTTTACAAAATTGCCATGAGTGCGCAGATTTTTGCGCGCGCACTGCGCGTTATTGTTTTTGCGCACTCTTTTTGCCCGATTTCTGTTTTCTTGACTTACTTTTCAACTCCAAATTACGTTATACGAGCACATCAAAAGTGACAGGCTACACACGTGTAAATTAACAAAATAGAAATGTTTTTTAACATTTAAACATTTTTAAACATGTTCAGTAATTTCGGTCAGTTGGTAGGTTGGTCGGTCGGTCGGTAAACACTAATGAGCACGCAACTGCAGCCATCTATATGGCCTTGTTTTTGTAAGTGTGAGGGGAGGAGTTATGAAAGCTCATTAGTGTCCCCGCTTTGTTTTTTCAGCTTTACCTGATTTTTAAACATCTGTCTCCCATGCTCATTAGCCTTATTGATCTCATTATTGTTCCCAATTTAATATACTATATAATAAAAAACAAAGGCAAGAAGTACAACAACAACAATAAAAATGTTTATTGTAAACATTCTCATTCCCCGCACTCATGTCAAAATATAAACTACAAAATATTATGTCCCTCTTAAATTGTTTATAGGCGTTAGGTAAGCCTAAAATCTAAAAAATCTCAATAAATTATAGTATTTAAATATTATTGTTATATTATATGAATTGAATGCATGTTGTATGGAACCCAGGTAATACTACTTAATATTAATATTAAAATTATAGGGGCATATAGAATAGAAAAATAAAAGCAAAATATATAAAAAAATCAAAAATGTAAACTATTATATAGTATGTCCCTCTTAAATTGTCTATAGGCGCTAGGTAAACCTAAAATCTAAAAAATCACAGTAAATTATAGTTTTTAAATATTAGTATTATATTATATAAATGCATGTTGTATGGAACCTAAGTAATACTACTTAATTTTAATTTTAAAATTATATGGAATATAAAATAAAAAAGTACATCTAAGAAATCAATATATATTTGTATGCGCAACATTAATAACCGATAAGTCGGCAAAATTGAATACCAAGAACAAAACAAGAAAAGTAGCGTAGCAAACGAAATATTGTACAAATTAAAAGAGACACTAGCCGACAATGTTTTAGCCTAGACCTTCAGTAACCATATACTTAACCCCGCCTAATTTACGATCGCATCGTTAATCTTAGTCTTAAGTGTATCATCCTCCAAGATTGACACAATACGAACTGATTAATGTCTATGATTATACTGGAATATGTAACATTCTTTCTCAAAAGGAAAAAGTTAGACATTCCATCCATTGATTATTATGCGCTATTATAATTATGAAGAAGCGTTTAAAAAAAATACTCGGCTAAGTTTTTGTTGAATTTTCCGAAAATAGGTTCAAACTCCAAAAAAAGTCTTGTCTTTGAAGGTTACGTCAAATATAGAATAGATACGGTTTTATCCAGCAAGTATGTCTAAATTCCAGCCAAGAAATATCTACATTCCTTTATTATAATTTACCTGATTCACTTTATGGTTGCTCTTTTTTTAATATATTTAATCAATTTCTTTGTATTATCATTAAACTCCATGTTGTTTGTAAAGTCAATATAGAGCCTGCCCTTTCTTCTAACCAGTTGTCGGACTTTAGATTTTTCTTCCGGTTTATATTTCTGCATTTTTAATTGGATATGCCTAAACGTCTTCTTGTTTTTTTTATTTTGTCTACACTCTACAAAAAAATATTTGCATGTTATTAATTTTAAAATCACTTTTCTTTGTGTAGGCCTATATTTCCGTTTTGTGTTTGACAATTCTAGAAAGGAAAAGCGATTATGGCGTTGAAATTATTGGTATATTTTTATTCTACATAATTATAATTATAATATTATGCTTTAACATTGCTATACTTAATAAAGTAAGTTTTAAACTAAGTATGCAAACGTCGTCCAGTAACCACATTACACTCTATATATTTTATTAGACAATGCATTGCAATTATTTCATTATACATTTTATATGTTTTAAATACTGTAGGAGTTTATACTTACACGTCGTGTGTGTGATTGTAACTTATCATTATTTGCTTCTGTAGGAAAAAATAAAAAATCACTGTTTTCCTACATTACAGATTAATGTATTACTGTATTAAAATAGTGATATTAGTGATATTAAGATGAACAGTATATGGAATGCCTAGTAATAATATATAGCCCACCGCCATAGAAATGCGAAATGTTGTTCAAACATTACCTTTTTATTATTTTAATATTTTTTTCCTTTTAAAGTCTTGTACCTGAAAATAATAATGCTTATATATAAGACGGATACACCTAAGCGTGTAAGTTAATGTCATCCCATTCCTCACTCTTCTTTGTGGTTTAACGGTATTGAGCACACACAAAAATAACCATCTGTATATACGTACTGGTAAACTGGAAAATTATTACATTTTTTTAACCAAAAAATACAGACACAAATTGTAAAAATACTCTAGTGACGTTTCGTCTTCATTTCATTTCATTGCGTTTTGTACGTTTGTTTGGATTGCTCTGCATATCTGTAGTGGGTTAAAATAAACCAGAAAAGGTTGTTGCCCACTCTGTAACCCAGTGAGGAGTCTTTTACGGGCATTTACAGGATGGCGGCCAAAATATTCATATAGCTTATATCTTCGTAATGACTGGTGTTACAGGGTTCATTTTAGTGTATTTTATGTATATATATATATATATATATATGTATATTTATTCTAATACAACATTTTGGGAAAAATGGCTGCAACTACCATTTCTGGCATTTTGACATTAGGCCTTGTCTTATATCTCTGTTACTAATAATCTTTGAGACAAAAAATAAAATGCAAATTGCTCAGGGCCTGTCTATATATATCAATTTACGTAAGGGCAAAGTTCGGTAAACCGCGCGTTACTCCTAGAATGTTTACTCGATGGTATATAAAGTTGTTTTATACTTTCGGTACTGATTTTAACTACCTGATGTAACCCTGTTTACTAATTAAGTTCAGTTAGATAATTAGTTATAGACCGGCAGCCCAGAAATATTTGGTTAGATTAGCTAGGTACCAATATCTGACTATTTGAGTGTGTTGGGGGTAACTTGAAGTCCATGAAAATGGGAGTCTGCCGGGTACCCCCTGCTGTGTCTAGACCGGGGGGCCCCGAAACGTGCTAACAAATCGGCCCAGGTTAGATGAGAGAGATACCACCTAATTTTACCACCATGGGATGCCCATTGGTATTCTTATACCAGTATCACAAACGACAGACCTTTTCTCTGCTGCAAAAGGCCCGCCAGACCCCCTGAGGGAGGGCCTAAAATGGGGTTAGCATAGATGAGTGAGGTACCACTCAAAATTAATTCCAAATGAACAAGTTGTGTTCATACAATACTACATGGATAACAATAGACTAATTGTCTGCTGCACCGCAATGCCAGACACCCTAAAGCTAGACTAGATGCCCCCCCCCCCCCTTCTCCCAACTAGCCCTTAGATATTGTAGATACCACCAGCAACCAATGTTATATGATTTAGCACATTGTAAGCAATACCAAATGATCTATTACAGACTATCTGTACACTGCCTTGGCCCTGGCAGACCCCTCTAAAGTTAGACTAGAGACCCCCCTTTCCACAACTTTCCCAGCTTAGATATTGTAGATACCACCAGCAGCAAAAAAAAAACACCTAAAACAACATGTTTAATTGAATAAAGTTTAACTATAATCGAACTAACAAAAAACAATTGAAAATATATCACATCAATGACGATAAAATGACCATTACCATTTTAAAGGGAAAAATAGTTTAAGAGTTTCACTTCAAACTTATATAAGCCAAATATAAACAAGTACGGATTCGGGTAAATTTAGCATTCCTGCTAGAATTGTGCGTGAGGATCTGGAATTTCTTGCCTTTGAATGTCAAAGATACATTCGTCTGTAACTCTTGCGACCTATTTTAAGAGAAAGCTTAGTAATCACCTTAATCAATTCAAATTCAGGATTGTTGTAACTTAATCAAAAGTGATTTAATTAATTAATAGTTGGTAATTTTAAATGCTGTATATTATAATCTTAATCCTCAATAAAAATAATGTAAGATGAGGGCGTATCAATTTGATCTCTGGTGCGCGTGCGTACAACTGACGACTAGTGCTGTTCCGCCGTACCACGCCGAGAATGTTAAAGAGTCGCTATCCAATCGAGTTCGAACAATACCATTAAATCCCCAGTGGTCTAATGGTTAGGACATCTGCATATCAAGCAGGCGGTCCGAGTTCGAGTCTTGGTTGGGGCGACTTTTTCTCATTCTCACAGATTTCCTCATCTTTATCGTTTCAAATTAATTAATTAAATTTCAGTATATCACCGTGTCCATTGGGAAAATCGCCTGGTGATACACTGAAAATTATTTAATTAATTTTTGAAACGATAAAGATATATATATAAAATAAAATAAAATAACAGTGTATATATATATATATATATATATATATATATATATATATATATACAAGAGGCAAAGAACATTAATTCTAAACCGCCCGGTGATATACTGAAATTTAATTAATTAATTTGAAACGATAAAGATGAGGAAATCTGTGAGAATGAGAAAAAGTCGCCCCAACCGAGGCTCGAACTCGGACCGCCTGCTTGATATGCAGATGTCCTAACCATTAGACCACTGGGGCTTTCATGGTATTGTTCGAACTCGATTGGATAGCGACTCTTTAACATTCTCGGCGTGGTACGGCGGAACAGCACTAGTCCTCAGTTGTACGCACGCGCACCAGAGATCAAATTGATACGCCCTCATCTTACAGTATTTTTATTCACGAGGCGGGATCTCAGAAGAGATACTTTTATATATATAAACAAATCAGGCACAGAACATTAATTCTGAACCGCCCGGTGATATACTGAAATTTAATTAATTAATTTGAAACGATAAATAAACTGTCATGAGCACAGTTACCGCTAACTTTGTAGGAACCAACTTACCCGGGTAAATAATGAACTATAAATAAATATGAACTGGCTCTAAGATACTGAAAAAATAAGTATAGGCCTACAGTACGGTACAACTTTAGTGGGTAGGAACCAACTTAAGTATGAACTGGCTCTAAGAAACAATTAAAAACCATTAGGCCTACTCCTGATGGATTCCTCTTCAACCATTCTAGAGAGATAATTGCTATTAGAGGGTAATCCCATTGCAATTCCTTCATGTTGTTTATATATCTGGTTGGTGGATGAAGTCCATGATTTCTTCCACTGTAAGATTCGTTCTCGGGTGTACGATCTTCGGCTGTAGGAGGTTTTTGTAAATAAGGAAACAGCGTCAAATGAGGTCATCACTTCATTAATATCAATCATTCTCCTAACCTGTTTTAAATCGAGTTTAAACAGAAACGACTAGCGGTAGCAGTCTGAGACCGTTCGTGCTGTTCATCAACGTTCAAGTCTACCTAAAAAAGTGGTTCGAGCTGTAGTACGGCGGAACAGCATTAGTCCCTCAATTGCACGCACGCGCACCAGAGATCAAATTGATACACCCTCATCTATCAGTATTTTTATTCACGAAGCGGGATCTCCATAGAGATACTTTTTATATATACAAAAACATTAGTCATAGAACATTCATTCTAAACCGCCCGGTGATATACTGAAATTTAATTAATTAGTTTGAAACGATAAGATGAGGAAATCTGTGAGAATGAGAAAAAGCTCCAACCGAGATTCGAACCCGGACCTCCTGCTTGATATGCAGATGTCCTAACAATTATACCACTGGGGCTTTCATGGTATAGTTCAAACACAATTGGATATCGACTCTTTTATTCACGAGTATATGTATATATACTGTTTACAAAAAAACATTAAAAAAAGATTTAAAGTTTCTGATCAGTGTCATTTTAAAGCTCTAATGTGTTTCCATGTAACTTTGTCTCATGAATATACTGTTTACAAGACGTTCATTGGGTAGAATCACAAACAACGCAAATAGAATCCGAGTGGGGACACAAATGTTTTATTAGCTATGGAAAATCAAATTCTAGGGGAGTCGCTATTCTGCTAAATAACAATTTCGAATACTCCATCAATGATGTTAAAAAAGATAACTATGGTAATTAGAGTGAGAGATATTGACTTAATAATAATGAATGTTTACGGGCCTAATAAAGATGATCCTTCTTTCTATCAGGAAGTTAAAAAAGTGATCGAATTATTCACTAGCCCTTAAATTCTGATTTTGCGGTGACTGGAATCTTGTTCAAAATGAAAATCTAGACCTATTTAACTATCAACATGTAAATAATCCTAAAGCTAAAACAATTGTACATTCAACAAATTATGCTAGACTTGGATCTGTGTGACATATGGAGAAAAAAAAACCAAACGAGAAGCGCTATACGTGGCGATCAAAAAATCCTTTTAAACAAGCAAGGCTTGATTACTTTTTGACCTCAAACAATTTATTGCACCTAGTGTCAAATGCAAACATCCTACCAAGTTATAAGTCTGATCACTCCATAGTGACAATAACACTTGACTTAAAAAGCATAGAAAGAGGAAAGGGGTTTTGGAAATTTAATAATTCACTTCTCTATGACCAAGATTATGTTACACTCATAAATGAAATTATAGAGAATACGATTAAAAGCTATACCAACACCACACCTAAAGACCCAGAGAATAATAAGTTAAATCTAACTATAAATGACCAACTATTTTTTGAGGTGTTGCTTTGCAATATTCGTGGAGGTACAATAAAATATAGTTCAAGAAGAAATAAAGCCATTCGTAATTTGGAAAAAGAATTAATTTATAACATAGAAGAGATGGAAAACGATCTCGCACAACAAACATTAGATATTAATCACAGAACACAGAGTAAAAGAAATTAAACAAAAGCTCGCCTAGAAGACATTCGAAACGAAAAGTTAAAGGGGGCATTTAATAGATCTCATGCTAAGTGGATAGAAGAGGCTGAAAAGCCAACCAAATTTTTCTTAGGCCTCGAGAAAACTAACTTTACGAACAAATTAATAGACGAATTAATAGATGAAGAAAAAAAACCATATTGGACAATAAACTTATAATAAAGGAAGTTGAGCATTTTTACAGTTCTTTATATGAAAAAAAAGATATAGAGCAAATAGATTTAAACGTATTAATAACAAACCAGAACTTCGAAAAAGTTTCAGAAGAAGAGTCTCAAAAGCTTCAGAGTGAATTGACCTTAGCTGAGCTTACAAATACACTCAATAAAATGAAAAACAACAAATCAACTGGAACAGACGGCTTTACGTCTGAATTTTTCAGGATTTTTTGGGGGAAACTGGGTGCTCTACTTCTTCGTTCTTTGAAATATGGCTTTAAAACCTGTAATCTTTCAGTCACTCAAAAACAGGAAGCAACCACTCTAATCCCAAAGCCGAATAAATCAAGAAAAGAATTAAAAAATTGGCGTCCTATATCCTTATTAAATGTTGCTTACAAAATTGCTTCATCGGCCATAGCAGAGAGGCTAAAATCTGTCTTTCCAAATATCATTAATGAAAACCAAGCGGGATTTATAAAAGGTAGATATATTGGAGAAAATGTTCGTATTTTATATGATATCCTCTCACTCTATGACGAAAAAAACCTACCTGGTCTCGTATTACTGGGAGATTTCGAGAAAGCTTTTGATTCTCTGGCGTTCAAATTTATTGATAAGTGTTTGACCTTCTTTAATTTTGGACCAACTCTTAAGAAATGGTGTAGACTTTTTTACACGAATATCTCTTCATGCGTTCTAGTTAATAGACACCCCAGCAATTTTTTCAATATTGGAAGAGGTTGCAGACAGGGCGATCCGCTATCTCCATACCTATTTATTCTGGGAGTGGAAATTCTAAACATAATGGTACGCCAAAATATTAATATTAAAGGAGTAAAATTGATACCTCTGAGATTAAAATGTTACGCAGATGGCACTGCTTTTCTTCTGGGCGGCTCACACAAATCACTTACTGAATGCATTTTTTTGTATTTTTGTATTAATATTTGTCCTCAGTGAAGAAATTCGGATTAGGCCCTCCACGGACCCACGGCAGCCAGCAGTGCAGCGCCTACCAGATTAGGCAATGAGAGTAAAGCATCTTGCCTAAGGATGCAATTAGTATGGTACAGATAACCTCGAACCCATGCCTATCACATGCTAGTCCGATATTACCATTACACCATCACTCTCCAGTATATACAGCACCCGCCACGATTTCTAGACGGTCTCCCATCCAGAACGCAACCGGGCCCAACGTTGCTTAACTTCGGTGATCTGACGAAAACCGGTGTTTCAACGCAGTATGGCCGTATGAGTACACTTTCAAAATTTGAAAGGATGTCTGGTTTAAAAATTAACATTTCCAAATCCAAAGCAATATGGTTTGGATTAAAAAAGTTCTCGAGTGAACAAATTAATACTAATTCAAATCTTCACTGGTGTGATAAAGGCCGTTTTGATTGTTTGGGTGTTACATTTGACTTAGAAATAAGCAAAATGACTAAAATAAATGTTAAAGAGATAACGAGTAAAATTAGGTCTACTATCAATGGGTCGGGTAAGGGAAATCTTACTGTGTTGGGAAGATTAACTGTGTTAAAATCTCTAATATTATCAAAACTTAATTATATTTTTACAATGTTGCCAAACCCTACTACAGCTTATCTAAGTGAACTTAATAGGATGTTTTTTAATTTTTTCTGGAAGGGAAAGGATAAAATCAAAAGAAATAAGCTTATTAGAGAGTATAAAGATGGCGGAATTAACATGATAGATATCTTCAGTTACATAAAGGCAGTTAAGATTAGTTGGATGCGAAGAATTCGTAACAACACTGGAATTCTCAATGTAGTTTTCAACAAAATATGCCATGGTAAAAAAACTGAATCAATCTTTAAATACGGCTCATGCATGATTCAGAGTCTGTCGAAAAATATGAACAATTTGTTCTGGAGAGATGTTCTCCATTCATGGTCCGAGTTTATTGCTATTCATAATTCAACAGCATCTGCAAGAACCAATATGGTTGAATGATTCGATTCTAATCAATAACTTTCCAATTTTTTACACCAATTATTATGAGTGTGGCGTAAGGTTCATAAATGATTTAATCTCGGATAGATGAACCTTGCTTAGTTATGAAAACTTCAAAAAACACTATAAGGTGAAAAAAAAATAATTTCCTTAAATACTATGGATTAATTGATGCAATTATAACTAAATTCCCTTCTTTGGGTACAGAAATAAATACTAAATTACAAAACCCAATAAATTTAACCATACTTGAAACCATAACCAAACCCCAAACAGGATGTAAAGCTTTTTATAGTAAGTTTATTCAAAACAAAGACTTTACCTGTAAAGCTAAACAAAAGTGGGGTAAAATCTTAAATGTTGAATTCTCGGAACATGAATGGAAAGAAATTAATGTTGCAACTTTTAATGTGACCGACAACGTAAAACTACGATGGTTCCAATACAGACTTAACAACAGTATCCTCACAACTAAAGTTTACCTTAAGATTATTAAGTACATCGACGAAGATAACTGCTCCTTTTGTAACATTAGAAGAGAAACAGTTTATCATTTATTCTGTAAATGTAATGTCAGTCGATGGATAAGCAATTTTTTTGTTCAATGGTGCTCTCGAAATCTTGATATTCACATAATATGTGTATCTGAAAGTGAACTGTTTTTTAGTAATACACCATCCAATAGGATTAATTTACTTTTGTCAATACTAAAGTTGTATATATATAAGAGTAAGATTTCGGGCCTCCTCTCACCCACCGGCCTCATAAGCTTTGTAAAATATTACTTTACAAGTACGAGTGCCTGGGATAATCTTCTGTAACATATATTTGTATCGCTCTATATTCTGACTGTGCACAACTGTATTTATTTTATAAGAAGGTGTTTATATAGGAGAATTGATTTTGTATAATTTTTCTATTTTTACTCTTGTCTGCTTTTTTTGTATTTCAATGTATTAATGAAAGATTAAAAATAAAAAAAAAATAAAATAAAACAAAAAACTTTGTCTCATGCTTCCTCCCGACGTCTCTGGAGATCACGATAATTTGCCAGTTTGAAACCGCGGGCCTTTAGGTCTTTTTGCATAACTCCAAGAAGATTTGTTTTGTGACGACATCCAAAAACTGCAAATGACAGAGCCTGGTATGCATGAGATGTTCCTTCTATTCTGAGGACGTGGCCAAACATTCAACACCGTTCTTTATGATGGTTGGCCACTTGATATTTGAAATATGTCAAGGTGGCGTCGATGTGCTATGTCAATATCATCTAGTGCGTAGCATCTAGTCAAACTTTAGGGTGTCTGGTACTTGCGGTGCAGTGGACAATTATTCTGTCGTTACCCATTTAGTATTGTATGAATTCAACTTGTTAAATTGGTATTAATTGTGAGTGGTATCTCACTCATCTATGCTATCTCTATTTTTTAGGCCCTCCGTGAAGGGTCTGGCGGGCGGCGATATTTTTTTTCTTACAGTCGAGTGGATTAGACAAGGGATTCTACATGTCGATGTGTGGGGTTCGAATCACATGAGTTACTTCATTTTACTTTATAGTGAGATAAATATTATTTAGAAGGTTAGGTTTAGTTATATTTAGGAAGTAGTTCGATTATCTTTCACATAATGGGTCCTCAACTTACGTACGAAAAAAAATCGCTGGCAGTGGAAAAATGCCTGTCGTTTGTGAATTTGGTATGAGGATGTAAATAAGCATCACATGGTGGTGAAATTAGTTGGTGTCTCTCTCGTCTATCTGGTATCATTTTATAAGCACCTTCCGTGGTCCCCGGGTATATACGCAGTGGGGGTACCCAGCAGACTCCATATTTTCTTTGACTTCAGGTAACCCCCAATACACTTACAGTACATAGTCAGATATCGATACCTAGCTCATCTAACCAAATGTATATGGGCTGCTTGTCTATATCCCCAAATAGAAAGGAGAGCTTTAAGCATTGTGCTTGCACTTAAGAAATTCTATCCAATCATATACGGTAACAAGTTTACACTTATCACAGACAATAAACATCTAGTTGTCATTTTTGGTTCTAAAATGATTTACCTGTCTTAGCAGCAGAAAGAATGAAACGCTTGTCATTGTCTGTTGTTTTTTTTTTTTTGTTTCTTTGCAATCCCTCCTAAGCTTCCTAGTAGACTTATGGTCATTTAGGGATTTTAAATATGAAGAGCATTGGTCGATCGTATATTTGGTTCCCAAATATTGATTCCGAAATTGAACGTTTTGCAAAGGCATGCGATTCTTGTCAATGAAAAAGACTAATTGAAGAGTGTTATCTAGGATATGGTTAGATAAATATTTAAGATGTTACCTTATTTATATTTCGTAGATTATTAATTTTTCTGTTTACGAATAAAAACAAACTTCTGTAACTGTATTGCTCGCGTGAATATTGACTTTTGACCGATGATAATAAAAAGCTATCATGGCTATCGAGTAGAAACAACTTGTGATGGTTTAATCTTTTCTTGAACTCTAAACTAGCTAGAAACACGTCACGTTTAAACCAACCCAAGGACATAATACTTTCTTTGCGATGAACTTGGAAATGTGATAAAAAACGGAAGTATTGTTGTCCACAATTGGACAACGAAATGTCACTAGAAAATGTATACCATTTGTGTCTCTCTTTGTTGGTTCAACAAACATTATATAATAATTTCTAGTTTATTATATTCAGAACCAGATATATTTATTTAATAGAATATTACTGGTACATTTCTAATTTATTTTTAGCATAGTTACCTCGCTGCTTTAGAGTCTTTTGTAGCTATTAAAAAAAGATCATAAAAATTAAACACTTACTGCATGTTACTATGTTGTATTTATAAATGTTTCCCATATTCCTTTTAAAATGACTAATATAATTTGTTTAGTAGTAGCCTAGTATGCGAGTGGTTTTTTTTTACATTTTAAATTTAAAAATTCGAAAGATATACATTTTCCTGAGTTACCTTCACTGGAATCTGAATCTGTTGAAGTCAGTCTTCTCTTATTTCCTGAAATAAAATCACTTGAGTTTTTACAGCGTGCCTCATCGCCTTTTTCAATAGATGTTACTTACATAAATTATACTATTATTATATTTATTTATAAATTACAATTTTTTCTATAGCTATACACTAATACTAATTATCATATATACAAGATCGTATAACAAAAATTAATAATTATAAAGAAATAATAACCATTAAAAACAAATTTTCAAAATGTTTGTATAATTATGAATTACAAACTTGGAATGTGGAGCTATGAGACACAGAGGAAAAAAACAAATAAAGAACGACTGTATTAAATAATTATGGCGATTAACAGTAAAATTGTACACCATGCAAGTCCAGTAAAATACACGGGCTCTATTTTCGTAATCTGATAATTTTTGTTAATTTTGTGCTGCATCAATGACGGTAAAGAAAGACATGATTTGAGGTATTTAGATTTTTTTTTAATAGGCCTAAGTTCATAAAGAAATTGCAACCGTTTAGGTTATATTGGTGTTCAGTACATATAATTACATATTGTAATTCTGTAAGATAGAACTAGTATAAGATGACATATAGCCAATAATTCCACTGTTAATGATCATCATTTGCTTTTTAGGAAATATTAATTTACATTCTCTCACAATTTACAAAAAGTTGTACACACCTTGTGCTGGAACCTGTCTTGCTGCCTGATATGAGGTATGTGCTGTTGTCTCATCTGGTGATTGTGCTCTTATATGAGTTTCATAGGGTGTTCCTTCTATATAAAACAAAATATGCGCATAGCAAAATGGTGTAAAATATTTTGAAACCTAATAGCCATTTGTACTTATTTATTTTGATGTTATTTTACTTGAAGTAAAGTAGCATATATTTAAACTATTACAGTATCACTAAAACACGATAATTTAACCACCAGAAGAAGATACGGTAATTGTTATCAAAGAAACACCTTCAAGCAAGTAATGTAATGCAAAGTAAGTTCGTGATACTCTCTCTTTTCTAAATCAATTACAAGGTAGGCTTACTTAGTAGTACGTTTAGCAATTTCGTTTAGGTTTTGGCAAATTGTTCGATTTTTTGCTGTGAATCCAATGCTCCATGTTTCTCCATGTAATATACAACATCCCATATTATTCTTAAAGTCGAATCTGGTCAGTTGGTAAAAAGCAGTAACCTGTGAAGTCACTTTCTTCAACATTTTTGAGTGCTTTAAACAGTGCTTTGCGATATTCTGTTAATCTTGTACCTGTTGTATCACTAATTTGGATAGTGTTCATGTATGTTTTTATACGATTTATGCGAACGCCAGGCAAGATGTTACTTTAGCAATATCAAACAACAATCAAACATCAGTTTTGGAAATCTTTTTTGAAATTTCTATGGTACCAACTAAAAGCATCTCTCGAACCCTGAAATTCCCTTTTGAATGATTTTAGGTATTTAGCAAGCTATTTAAAATAGGTTCATAAATAAATTAAAACATTTTAGATTAAATTCGATCTTCAAACTAATTAAAGAGTGTAACTCTGTATGATAGCGCGACTATGAGGTTATAGCCAACAACCACCTAGGCCTATAATGATCATCATTTGCCTTTTTAGAAAATAACAATATATTTTTCCAAACGGTGTTAGGCCTATTACAATAAATCAAAAAAACAGTTCTGAATAGCTAAACTCTTCTCCCCAACATATTGAACTACTTGAAGCATAAACACGTCAATTTTTACACACCTGGTCCTGGATTCTGTGTTGGTGTATCGGCTGGAGTCCTTGCTTCAAATGGTGTTGCTAAAAAGCAAAATATACATAAACAAATTTACAAAAATAATAAAGACAATCTTGCATATTAAATGCTACCAACAATTTGTTTTCCAAATAATTTTCCATGCAGTAATATTACTAATTAGCCTACATAATAAAACTAATAATTAATTATAAGAATGTCACCATCAGACGAAATAAATTCAAACAAATGTAATTAAATTAACCAATAATTTTATACAGAGTAAAATTTTGAAGTTAGCCACGAGCCTTATATCAAAAATTACCTAACATTTCGAGCGACGCGAGTTCTGACTGCTGTGTTTTATATGCTGTCTCAATGTCCATTTCCAAATGGTTTATTTTAAATTATATTGTTGTTTAATTGATTTCTGTATATTAAGAACATGTGTTAAACAAAAACCATAACAATAGCAATTGTAGTTGACTAGATGGTACGCTCGCTTCGCTCGCGTACCGTCTAGGTCGTGCCCACAAATGGTTCTGGAATACATAATAATTTCAGCGTTAAAAAACTGGTGATTTCAAATGTACGTACAATAATACATGTCGTTTACAGGAACGAATAAATAGACACTGATTTATGTACTTAACTAAAATCAGCACCCTGAGAATTACTTCCGAAAGAGAAACTTGTCACAAAATGAGACCAATTGTTTTTAAGTCAAATTTAAACAAACTTAATTTGTGTTTTGTATGTAACATTAGGGTGAGGGATGGGGAAGTGGATGGGTGCAAAGAGGAACAATTTTTAAATATTTTAAATATATTCTTTATCCATTTAGTTACGAAATATTAATTGTTTTCATGTTTTACAAATAATATACCACTAGACACAGTAAAACATTGCTATGTAATACTTTTTTGAAACTATCACCGTCCTAGTCGATTGAAATAGTACAGTACCTGTAACGATACATCACTACGACGTGTATGTTTATATAATGTAAAACAATTTGTGAAAACCACCTCTATTCGGGGAAAATCATAAATTCGATTTAATCGTCAATAAATATTAAATTATCTAACTCAACTTAATTAGTAGGCCTAATGGTTTTCAATTGTTTCTTAGAGCCAATTCATACTTAAGTTGGTTCCTACCCTACCCACCAAAGTTGTTCTGCGTTTAGGGGATGTTATGCACCGTAGGCCTCTACTGGCTTTACAACGCTACTCATGCCAGTGAGGGAAGGGTGATGATCGTGGGTGGTTTAAATGCAATAATAAAGATTTGTACATAATATGCGGCGACTGAAAACGCTAGCTCATTATCTGTTTTAAAAAAATTATATCCAACCTCTGCAGCACAGATTAAAAAAAAAAATGGATCGAATTTCTGTTATGAGTATACAGTACTTGCCTTTACGACGCCTGAGGGAATAGACACTTGTGGAACAGAGATTGGAATGTTCCATTCATCGCAAATCAATACATTTGTATAAACGTATATTAAATCTATGAAAATAGTATTTTTTAAAGAAAATCGGCCTGTCTTCAACATTATGATGCTGTACTCGAGCTGTTCAACCGGTTTTCAGCCATTAAAAACAATTATCGTAGGAGGAGATAGGAAAATGCGAAGCATCCTCGTATTATCGTCTGCGGGTATTTTTCAAGACGGACATCCATTAGACAGTGTATACCACGATCGAAAAACACCCCTATTTGGGGCAAATCGTTGAACCTAAACTCGTTTTAATCGTCAATAACTAATTATCGAACTCAATTTAATTAGTAAACAGGGTTACATCAGGTGGTTAAAATCAGTACCGAGAGTACGAACCAACTTTATATACCATCGAGTAAACATTCTAGAAATAACGCGCGATTTACCGAATTTTGCCCTTACGTAAATTTATATAGACTAGATGGTACGCTCGCTTCGCTCGCGTACCATCTAGGTCGTGCCCACAGATGGTTCTCGAATACATAATAATTTCAGCGTTAAAAAACTGGCGATTTCAAGTGTACGTACCGCAGGACAATAATACATGTCGTTTACAGGAACGAATAAATAGACACTGTGATTTATGTACTCAACTAAAATTAGCACCCTGGGAATTACTTCCGAAAGAGAAACTTGTCACAAAATGAGACCAATTGTTTAAGTCAAATTTAAACAAACTTAATTTGTGTTTTGTATGTAACAGGGGATGGGGAAGAGGATGGGTGCAAAGAGGAACACTTTTTAAATATATTCTTTATCCATTTAGTAACGAAATATTAATTGTTTTCATGTTTTACAAATAATATACCACTACACACAGTAAAACATTGCAATTTAATACTTTGTTGAAACTATCACCGTCGATTGAAATAGTACAGTACATGTAACGATACATCACTACGACGTGTATATGTTTATATAATGTAAAACGATTTGTCTAACCACCTCTATTCGGGGAAAATCATAAATTCGATTTAATCGTCAATAAATATTAAATTATCTAACTCAACTTAATTAGTAGGCCTAATGGTTTTCAATTGTTTCTTAGAGCCAATTCATACTTAAGTTGGTTCCTACCCTACCCACCAAAGTTGTTCTGCGTTTAGGGCATGTGATGTACCGTAGGCCTATCCTATACTGGTTTTACAACGCTACTCATGTCAGTGAGGGAAGGGTGATGATGTGGGTGGTTTAACTGCAATAACAAAGAATGTGTACATAATATACGGCGAGTGCAAACGCTAGCTCATTATCCGTTTAAAAAAAATTTATATCCAACCTCTGCAGCACAGATTGAAAAAAAAAATGGATCGAATTTCTGTTATGAGTATACAGTACTTGCCTTTACGACGCCTGAGGGAATAGACGCTTGTGGAACAGAGATTTGAATGTTCCATTCATCGCAAATCAATACATTTGTATAAACGTATATTAAATCTATCAAAATAGTATTTTTTAAAGAAAATCGGCCTGTCTTCAACATTATGATGCTGTACTCGAGCTGTTCAACCGGTTTTCAGCCATTAAAAACAATTATCGTAGGAGGAGATAGGAAAATGCGAAGCATCCTCGCATTATCGTCTGCGGGTATTTATCAAGACGGACATCCATTAGACAGTTTATACCACGATCGAAAAACACCCCTATTTGGGGGCAAATCGTTGAACCTAAATTCGTTTTAATCGTCAATAACTAATTATCGAACTCAATTTGATTAGTAAACAGGGTTACATCAGGTGGTTAAAATCAGTACCGAAAGTACGAACCAACTTTATATACCATCGAGTAAACATTCTAGAAATAACGCGCGATTTACCGAATTGTGCCCTTACGTAAATTTATATATAGATTATGGATTAATTAATCAAATTCTAAGATAAACAAACGTCTAGGCGAAGTGACAAAGCAAATTGTTCGGCGAAATCAAGAAAGTGAAAACTAACTAATGTGTTAATATAGTTAACATTTATTTGCAATTTTTAAATGAACTTCCGAAAACGTTTATAGGTATTTTCTAGGATTCTCAAATATAAGATTGATTGAATCGAATCAAAACTGCGATCCCTGACCTGGCTATGTATAGTTTCGTTACGTCACTAACACTATATTTAAGATGTACTACTATAAATGAATGATGCTATGATGAACTACTACTACTAGGCCTAGTAGTACTACAGTTTCTACATATCCAGTCTGGTTCTTGTTGTTACTACAAGGCAATCGGGATGAAACCACTTAATGTCGCACGACGATTTAGTGCACATATCACTGTATTTAAATCGTCTTTTCCAACATTATCTTCGATGTGCATTTTTAACTTGTACAAACAGTGTTACTGCTTTGGATAGTTAGTCATGTACTTGACTATACCATGGTCGCTGCAGCGATGTCCAACAACAGCCTAACATCATTTTCAGAAATAAATACATCCAGTGGTATGAAGCGTATTAAATAGATTTAAATCGGTTTTTTTTCTTTTCATCCTCTAGAATTATAATTTTTTAAATCCAGAGAGAAACATTAAATTTTTAAATCTCTATCACCAGGAGTGTATAGAGTCTATAAGCATAGAGTAACAAAACAAGGCCATATTATAGATGGCTGCAGTCGCGTGCTCAAGTTAGTGTTTACCGACCGACCGACCGACCGACTGACCAAAAAAATGGCATGAAAAGTTGTTAAGAGCTCAGTTGTTGGCCATCCTGGAAACAGCACACATATTGAGGAAGCTGTTATGTATCTAAGCTTCTTATTAATTTCGTTTTGTTTCCCAAAGTGAGACTTGATTTCGGTACCACCGAGCCATACACAATTGACTAAATTGTAGAAAGATTCCTCCGTGTATTTACTATACAATAACCACTTTGGTGCAGATAGATTTTTACATACCGCAATGAATTATAATTTTTTGCTATGATGAAATCTTTAAAAATATAAAAAAATGATGCACTGTCAAACTATATACTATTAAATTTAATATATGAATATTTTAAGTAAGAAAGTTAATGTTAAATTTGTTTTTTCGGCCTATGGAAATGTCATAATTTGTTTGAATGTCGAAATTATTTTTTTTAATTTAATATACAATAATGATGACTTAATCAACTTTTGTTCTCTTAATTTCATAATAAATCATACATATGATACACTTTTAAAAAATGAAATGCAAAATAGGTGTTCCCGAGTATTCTGACAATCTATATTAATATTCATTAACATTTAACGCGCGGTGCGCATGCAAAAATCTGCGCACTCATGGCAATTTTTTAAACGCTTAAAATTTCCTGTAATGTATTTCATCGAAAATAAATGTTGACAATTTTAAAAATGTTAAGCGCACGTACGCATGCGTTACATGCGCTACGCACGTAATTGTATTGCCATATGATGATTTAAGCCGATTTTCCACTAGTCGAATTTGTTCGCGCGAATCCAACGGTTTGAAGAGAAAAAATCGCCTACTCTCTTTCAACTACATGAGCGAATAGCTGCAACGTTCATGTTCCTTGCGTGGTTGCTGAGCATTTCAATTCGCATGACTGCTCGTGAAAGCGTCATAGCTCATTTCCTGAGCTCTGATTGGTGGCGCAATATTTCGCTTCGCAAAAAGTAGAAACAATTCGAACTAGTAAATTTCACTGAAGCGAAAAATCAAAGGAACTAGAATTCGTCGAAGAAGGGAGTATGACAGACATAAACTCGAATACGCATGCGTATAGCATGACGCTTTCGATTCGCGCGAACAAATTCGCCTAGTGGAAAATCGGCTTTATGCACTGAAATTTATGAGTACCAAATTTTACTTAATTGTGATTCATGCTTGTGATGAAACGTAATTTCGATAAATCGTGCGTAGACCGCGTAATTTTTGATTGCGCACCGTGAAAACATAACCACATCGATTCCTGGCCATAAGGAAAATACTGTGAAAAATTGACTTAGCTAGATGAAACTGATATCAAGAGAAGGCCATATACAAGTTAGTGTTTACCGACCAACCGACCAACCGACCGACACAGTGAGCTGTAGAGTCGCGTCGCGCGCACGCGACTAAAAATAAGTATGTTACTCCATGGTATAACATATCATTTCCTAATGGTATGAAGAAATATTAGCTGTCCTCTCAAGTTGGCAACGTTTATCGTTGGTGGCGATATTCGTTTTGCCTTTTTTTTATTTTTGAAGTAAAAGCAAAATGAAGATTATACGGCTAAATATTAAAAAATCAAATCAAATAATATTTAATTTGATATTTTAATATTTAGCAGTATAATATTCATATAATGATTGGAGTATATTGCGGAAAAGTGTAAAAGTCAGTTTATAAAAATAATATAATGTCAGAAATCGGGAAAATGTGACATTACATCGGGAGAACTGATGATATACCTATAATTGTTCGATAGCCAAGTTGTTTAGTCAGCTTGTCGGTTTGTGACATCGCACTCTCTGTTTCTCGTTAGGACCCGGGATGCTCCCTCCCCATAAACATCTATTCTAATAAAACATCATTTGGAATAATTCCCTCTCCTACTCCAACACTCTAATCCCCTACATATATTTATACACACACTATTGTAGATTCATAGATTATCTATAAGTTACCAAGCATTTGTTACTGTGTTTTATCACTTAAAAAGCCCCTTTTTCACAGACGTTCCTGCAATAGACCGGTATGATGTTGGCGTCGTGCCGGTATCGTTGCCGGTATATACCCATTCTCATCGGACTATCGTGCCGGAATTATAACCGGTATATAACGGCTTTCTGTGAGAAAGGAGTCGGGAATATTCGGACGACAATAAAAGGTCTGACAAAATAATTATTGAGGGCGTCTGATGACGGCTATTTAATTGCTGTACCTGTATAATATATGCACAATATACTGTACATAGCATGTACTGCATAAATATGCTATAAAGGAAGATAATATCTGTAACTTAAAATTCGCCGCCATATATCGCTATACAAAAATAATAACAATAAAGGACGCCCTCAATAATTATTTTGTCAGAGACTTTTTATTGGCCGAATATGCCCGACACCTTTCTTACAGAAAGCAGATATATACCGGTTATTATTTCCGGTACGATAGTCCAATGAGAATGGGTATATGCCGGTAACGATACCGGCACGACGCCAGCATCATACCGGTATATTGCAGGCACATCTGTGAGAAGGGGGCGAAGAGAATTTATTTGATTATACCTGTAAATGCTAGTAGACCTACCATATTACCCTTAACAAAGTAAGCGCCTCCCTCCAATGAACTTCATAAAGTCCATGTTACAGAAACATTAAGAAATTAACGATCATCATATTACTTAAATAAGACCATTATGTTTGTTTTGATTCTATAACGAGATACAAAAATAATAATATAAAAAAACATACTTTCAACAACACCAATTTCCTTCATGTCCTTAATAAATGTATCCCAATTCTCTTTGTTTATTACACCTCTGGATTTTTCAAGATCAAAGAGCATATCCCAGCGGTCCGAATATTTTTTAGTAGGAACATTAAATCTTTCGTTGATTTTTTTCACGCCCGTGTCCGATAAGTTGGAGAAAAATTTCAGTACTCCTTGCCGGTGCTGTGTAAACGATGAAACTCCTGCATATGGAAACGATGGCAGCAGGTTTTGAAGCTCGCTTCTCAGTCCAACTTGATTGGTGATGGTAATCGTATCGTGTAGAAGTTTGAGATTATTCCTACTTAGTTTTCCAGCAGCATTCAATGCATTTAACAGACCTATTGTTCTTTTTTCTTTGTTATTACTGAACGTTGCGGTATCCAATAAGTCAATGCACGTACATTTGAGTCTATTGAATAATCCCTCGTGACTGCGATCATCATACCAGGCTGCAAATTTTACATTTAATTTTTTGTAGTTGTCCATTGATATTCCTTATAAAACAAACAAATACAGTACATTAATTTGACTAATTGCTACCCCTATAACACCTAATCTAATTTTAGTTCTTAACCTGAAATTTTTTGCTATAAGGGAGAAAGAAAGAATCTCATAAAATAATGTTTAGCGTGTACCATATCTGTTGATGATTCTTGATGTGATTCTTCCCTGAATGAACTAGAGGTTGGATTTCCAAAAAACAATATGTATAGAGTTTATATTATATGTTGCATATTTTTCTAGTTGTCATTATCGTCCTGGTATACATTTATATTTAATATGGGTATTAATACTGCCCATGGTTTATCATTCAGATAGCCTGGTAAATATTATATCATCACGTCGTGTTTTAATGATTTAAACAGTGTAAAATGTACTTTTAACAAAATATGTGTAAATGTTCTGTACCTTGATCGTCCCTGGTACCTGTGCTCATCATCTTGCTAATCTTGATCTTTCAAAGTAGAATCTTTAAATAGTATTATTATCTTCGTACGAGTTTTTAAATGTAGAATCTAAATATAAAGTTAAATTCCAAATACTTTATTATTGACAAAATCTATATTATCATATTCTAATATGTGTTTGACTAGGCTGATCGAAATGCATTTTAAAAAGTTGACTGAATTATGTCACCTCCTACAGTATATCATCTTCAATCCACACACCCCAAATATTTTGTGGATATGATGATTAGGAAAACGAGAGGGTGAGCTCGCTTTGCTCGTTCCCCTCTAGTAAGTGTAGACGTTTTAGACGGCTTGCAACATAGGCTAGCACAAGTATCCTAAGGTCCTAATGGGACCGTGATAATTCACAGTTATTCCTGCCAGCTTACTCAACAACTCGGCTATCGGGGTTTCACACGATTTCAAACAAAATGTCTTATCAGTTCTCACGATGTAATTTTATATACTACAGTATTCCCGGGAGTATTCCCCACAATATACTCTTCAGAATTAAGCAAAATTTATATATACTAGATGGTACGCTCGCTTCGCTCGCGTACCATCTAGGTCCGTGCCCACAGATGGTTCTCGAATACATAATAATTTCAGCGTTAAAAAAACTGGCGATTTCAAATGTATACGTACCGCAGGACAATAATACATGTCGTTTACAGGAACGAATAAATAGACACTGTGATTTATGTACTGTAAAATTAGTACCCTGGGAATTACTTCCAAAAGAGAAACTTGTCACAAAATGAGACCAATTGTTTAAGTCAAATTTAAACAAACTTAAAATGTGTTTTGTATGTAACATTTGGGTTGAGGGATGGGGAAGAGGATGGGTGCAAAGAGGAACAATTTTTAAATATATTCTTTACCCATTTATTAACGAAATATTAATTGTTTTCATGTTTTACAAATAATATACCACTAAACACAGTAAAACATTGCGATTTAATACTTTGTTGAAACTATCACCGTCATAGTCGATTGAAATAGTACCGTACATGTAACGATACATCACTACGACATGTTTATATAATGTAAAACAATTTGTGAAAACCACCTCTATTCGGCGAAAATCATAAATTCGATTTAATCGTCAATAAATATTAAATTATCTAACTCAACTTAATTAGTAGGCCTAATGGTTTTCAATTGTTTCTTAGAGCAAATTCATACTTAAGTTGGTTCCTACCCTACCCACCCCCTACCCACCAAAGTTGCGTTTAGGGCATGTACCGTAGGCCTATCCTCTACTGGTTTTACAACGCTACTCATGCCAGTGAGGGAAGGGTGATGATATGGGTGGTTTAACTGCAATAATAAAGATGTGTACATAATATACGGCGAGTGAAAACGCTAGCTCATTATCCGTTTAAAAAAAATTTATATCCAACCTCTGCAGCACAGATTGAAAAAAAAATAGATCGAATTTCTGTTATGAGTATACAGTACCTGTACTTGCCTTTACGACGCCTGAGGGAATAGACACTTTTGGAACAGAGATTGGAATGTTCCATTCATCGCAAATCAATACATTTGTATAAACGTATATTAAATCTATCAAAATAGTATTTTTTAAAGAAAATCGGCCTGTCTTCAACATTATGATGCTATACTCGAGCTGTTCAACCGGTTTTCAGCCATTAAAAACAATTATCGTAGGAGGAGATAGGAAAATGCGAAGCATCCTCGTATTATTGTCTGCGGGTATTTTTCAAGAAGGACATCCATTAGACAGTGTATACCACCATCGAAAAACACCCCAATTTGGGGCAAATCGTTGAACCTAAATTCGTTTTAATCGTCAATAACTAATTATCGAACTCAATTTAATTAGTAAACAGGGTTACATCAGGTGGTTAAAATCAGTACCGAAAGTACGAACCAACTTTATATACCATCGAGTAAACATTCTAGAAATAACGCGCGATTTACCGAATTTTGCCCTTACGTAAATTTTATATAGACTAGATGGCACGCTCGCTTCGCTCGCGTACCATCTAGGGGTGCTCACAGATGGTTCTCGAATACAGTAGAATCCACGGACGGGGACTTTTTTGGGACACTAAACAAAAACGGAAGTGTCCCCCTAATTGGGGTATTCAGAAATAGAGACAACAAAACCAATACTGGATTCCATAAAGGACAATTAATTTATGTGGATTAAAGAAATTAGGGAGAAATGGAAATGTATGTACGGGAATTGGGCGGCAGCACGTGGTGGTGGTGATGGAACCGCAGTAATAAAGTTGATTGTATTTATATATTATAAGAACCAAACTAAATAAATAGACCTAGACATTCTGCGAAATGGAAATCGGAAATTCAAGCTCCTATTCAGTGAAAAATTAAACTGTAGTCTACCTAAATATTTAGGGCAAATCATCGGTTGTGGTGTTGAACTTCCTGTAAACATTTGTGTGAACCAAACTGGGTCGAATTTCTGTCATGAGTACTGATTTGTTGGCCTGTGATTTATGACGCCTAAGGGATCTATCTAGACTTATTTTTTAGAATAATGTACGTACCTGTCAGATACAATTGTCTTGTGTCGTATAATAAATAAGTACTGTAATAGTTACTGAAGTTACTATTAAAATCTCGTCAATGAAAACACGAAAATGTATATGCACTTACTTATGAAAACGTATACAGTATTATACTCAGTTATTGAAACAGTAGGTTTAAAAAAGTTTCGTTTGTCTGTAAAATGATGTAATCAAGCTGTTTACATGAGTCTTAATTTATAAGCACATCAATAATAAAATAGTTTATCTATCCTGTAATTGCCGAGATTATGGTCGCTGTTGAATGAAATAAAGCCAATCGGTATCATATTTGTACAGAAACGTTTTCGCGGCCGAAGGGTGTAACCTAAATTCGTTGTATTATTATTATCGTCAAGAACTAACTGTAACTACATAGAAAGTAGGGTATCATAAATTTGGCCTTAGCACTCGGGGGAGTGGCTAAGATGAAGTCCGTGGGACTACTAAATATAAATTGTAATGAACCTCGAGGGACATAAATAGGAATATTTCATGTTTCATTATCAATGTATAATAAATGGAAACTGTTTACCGATTCAAATAATAGAAATTGGTTTTTAACATTTTCCGAACCTATTGCAAGTTTATTCTCAAAGGGCCCATATATTTACCTACCGTATGTGTTAAACCAAGGGCTCATAAATTTACCTACAGTACTTGTGTTAAACCAAACTACTGGATGTTCCATTCATCGCAAATCAATACATTTGTATAATCGTATATTAAATCTATCAAAATAGTATTTTTTAAAGAAAATCGGCCTGTCTTCAACATTATGATGGTGTACTCTAGCAATCTATCAAAATAGTATTTTTTTAAAGAAAATCGGCCTGTCTTCAACATTATGATGGTGTACTCTAGCTGTTCAACCGGTTTTCAGCTATTAAAAACAAGTATCGTAGGAGGAGATAGGAAAATGCGAAGCCTCCTCGCTATGTAACATTAGGGTTGAGGGATGGGAAAGCGGATAGGTACAAAGAGGAACAATTTTTAAATATATTCTTTATCCACTGAGTAACGAAATATTTTGTTCATGTTTTATAGGCCTATAAATAATATACCTCTAAATACAGTAGGCCTAAAACATTTGCGATTTAATACTTTGTTAAAATTGTCACTGTCATAATCGATTGAAATATTAAAGTACATGTCACGATACACCACTACGACGTTTACATTTTTGGTAATTATTAATTAATACAAACGTTGAGAAGGAACTGTCAGTATAAAGTTTATTTGTATATCTAACAGTAGAGCCTATCCACAGTCTCAGTAATAAAGTTTATTTGTATATATTTTTATATTACATCTAACAGTACGAACATTCACAGTAAGAAATGTTCGATTCAAATGAAAAATAGTTAATAGGTATTTACAGTATTGTCAAAGTATTGCAAGTTTATTCTCAAAGGGCCCATATATTTACCTACCGTATGTGTTAAACCAAGGGCTCATAAATTTACCTACAGTACTTGTGTTAAACCAACTCTGGCAGACTGAGAGATTGGGATGTTCCATTCATCGCAAATCAATACATTTGTATAATCGTATATTAAATCTATCAAAATAGTATTTTTTAAAGAAAATCGGCCTGTCTTCAACATTATGATGGTGTACTCTAGCTGTTCAACCGGTTTTCAGCTATTAAAAACAATTATCGTAGGAGGAGATAGAAAAATGCGAAGCCTCCTCGCATTTTTTTGGCGGGTATTTTTCAAGATGGACATCCATTAGACAGTGTATACCACGATCGGAAAACACCCCTATTTGGGGCAAATCTTTGAACCTAAATTCGTTTTAATCGTCAATAACTAATTATCTAACTCAATTTAATTAGTAAACAGGGTTACATCAGGCGGTTAAAATAAGTACCGAAAGTACGAACCAACTTTACATACCATCGAGTGAAAATTCTAGAAGTAAGGCGCGATTTACCGAATTTTGCCCTTACGTAAATTTATATATAGATATACTACTTTGCACGTCTTGCACAAATTTGCAACTTACGTATGGAAATGTAATGCCGCCTGTAATGGCTATATGGAATTAAAATCCAGGTGTGATGTAGTTATAGTGTGAGTTGATTGTCCGATACGTGTGAGAAGATTACAACAATGAAGTAAATGTAAATGTAAATGCAGTTTAGCAACAATACAACAATATGAATAATAATTTAGAATGTGATTTGTGCATCATTCGCAATCAAGTGATTGGTTGCTTTCGATTTTTTTTTATGATCAAAATATAGAACCGACATAATTTTAAAATGAAACATCTTTTTTTATACAATTAAAATTTTCATTGATGCATATTGATTGATGATTGGTGTAATCGAGTCTATTTATATATATTGTTGGGTAGGTTAAGCAGACATTCTTTTTTTGAATGTTTTATCCGTGTTATGGGTAGTTTAACATTCACACACTGATTGCGTCGATGTGAATTACCATTCGTTCCTACACAATTAGATTAGAGGACGCATACTATATTGTATAATCTGTTAAATTTAAAATATTGATGATGACAAATAGATGAAAATCGTGAAAGATTTGTCAGAAAGTTGAAAACAAATATGAATTTTTAGATGAAATATAAAGTTAGTTTATAAATACTGTATATCTGTAGTATCATTCAAAATTCATTCAAAAGTCTTTTCAGTTTTTCAAATCATCTATCAAATGTTAATCGTAAAGAGAAGGCCATAATGGTATATTTTTCATGTCAAACACCGAAGGGGGAATGAACGATAAAATATAAACCTTGTGTAGTTGTATAGTGGTGTTAGAAAATTAAAAGCAAACACACAATCATACATACTTTAACAATGGAACAGATCCTATTGGCTGATTTATGTAGGAATTGCACCACAGCATAGAGGTATTCCTACTCATGGACTCTGTGTGTAAATGTACACCATGTAATACTTAATTTTCAGGAAAATGATATTGGATATCAGTACAGATAGAAGTATTTTACATACCACACAGTATTCCTGGTAGTATTCATTTATCAATATCAATTCCATTTTAGTTGTTATTTACGGTTCAATCAATTTAAATACGTCTATTATCGCCAAAGTGTAGGTCTACAAATAATTAATACCAAATCACAGTTGAAAGTATTTTGTAAATTATTACAAATATAACTGAGCAGATTTTGTGGTGCTGAGGAACCACCAATTCATAATTATGTAGCCAGTTGAGATTGCATATTCTCCAGCGTACGATACTAGTGACACATTGGCTAATAATATGCACAAGAAAATGTAATGTAGGATTTTCAGGAAGCTGCAGTAAGTTCAACATAAAAGAGAGAATTTAAATAGTTTTTAATTGTTGTTGCTCTAAGAACATAATTTACTTAACTAAAACTAAAACTAAAATTTAAAAAAATTACTGATAAATTTTGTTTTTGAGCAGAATAATACAAAGAAAAATTTAAGAAATTAACCGAAAACAATATAATTAAAGAAAGAACATATGAAGACAGATTTTACTGATTATTTGTAATCTATATATAAATTATGGTTAATTCTGACATAGGCGAGCACAATGGAAAAACTTCGGTACTAATCTCCGCCTTGGATACCTACCTTATCTTTCTCAGATGTACCGCGAAACGTAGATTTGATAACATTAGTTTCCACTATTTACGATATTGTTCCATATTTCTATCTTAGGAAGATATTATAAAGGGTTTTATAAGAAAATTTCGGTAAAAGTAATTTCCGGGTTCACGGTAAGGTGTGTCAATCAACTTCCCTGCATGGCAAGAGTTCAACCAGGCTGTTTCAACTAAGTTGGTCGTTGGTGCTTGGTGGCGATCCATTTTGGGTTTTTTTTTTTGTTTATTTTCGGACCGCGCGTGGCAAATAATTATATAAAGTTACATCGAGAGAAATGACTGATGATAAGAGCTTTTGTTTGAAATCGAATGAATTTCAATAATGATAACCGACTGAAAGCGTCCAGGCCAGAATGTCCTAAAACTTTTTACCCGAGTCATTATCGGAGGGGGAGCGAGCGAAGCGAGCTTACCCTCTAGTGTATTTAATTATGATATGAAAGAATAGCCTAAAGGTGGTGGTTCACGCCACAAAAGAGAAAAGAGAAAGAAAAAAAGCATAATTTACTTTCTCACTGTAGCGAACTAATTTCAGAGGGGTTCGATGTTTTATTTTGAAATAGTCCTTATAATTATTTTAACTCAATACTAAGAAAAGAAATGGAGTTATTTTGACAAAATGATACCTATTATTGTGCGAAATGATTACTACATATATTTTACCTTTTAAAAATGCCAACAAAATGGAGATTACACACGTCCATTTTGAATTTGCATTTTAATTATCAATAAATACTTGGGGATTTCATGTTATTTTTTAAGTATTAAGTATTCTTTACTCCGAAGAACAACTGCATGCCATAAGCATAAATTTTATCTTTAGTTTTCATTTGTAGGCCTAATTTTATAAGCTGTTTTTATTTTCTCTTGCATGCTTTGGGTGCTCTTTTCATTCTTATTAATATTATGTCTTTTAAAAAGTGTTCGATTATATTAACTAACCACCGTCGCGTATACGGAGCCCCTCCCTATTGTGGCCCACAATGCATTTGAGTGCTTACTTTAGTCCTGCTACTGGAGCAAGGAGAGATATAATGATAATCAATTCTGATTTTTCTGATACAATTTGTTAATAATGATAGAATAATAATATGATTATAGAAACAACTGTATATGTGCATACGACCTTACAAAAAGTAGGTTGTTAATATTTAATAAAGGTATTACAAGAAACGTGCAACTTACGTTTAAAAAGCACCCTGATGGTAGCTGTGGTTATGCCAATACTATGTGAAATTTACCAAAGGACGCGATCGTTATTGGAGTTGTTTGCTAGATACGTATGAGCAATTACTAACAATTAATGACGAAGACGATTGAGCAATAAAATATGAATGAATATTTATAAAGGCTTATTTTGTTTAACTATGAAAGGATTTTGATTGGTGGTCGTTCCTTGTAACGTTGGGTGTACATTATTTTTATTTGGCAAAATATCAAGTATAAAACATGTAAGTTAGTATGTTTATTTGCACGAAAACGTTCTTGTCGTGGATGTTTTTGTTTAATACCTCTAGGCCTATAACGATAAAATATTGTTATATAATTTACAATTTGAAACAATTAAATATCATAATTTGTCCATGGATCCATTGTTCTTGTGTTATTTGTTTTATATAGGGCTGTTTATGTTATGTAGGGGGTTTTGTTGATGTGCACGTAGATTAAATTCATACCGCAGTACATTTTTTTAATATTTACGGAAAATCAATTAACTAAATATTTACTTACAATACGAATTACTACTGCTACTGTATTACAACAAAAATATATACATCTCAATCCTGTGTTTTTCGGATTTACAGTGTAAAACCTTATGTTATTATTTTAATAGTTAATGATGTACATATAAACAAATATCCTATAGTTTTGTGGGCAAAGTCCATGCGTCATTACAGGCCTATGAAATAGTTCCCAGTAGGTGAAGTAAAGTAAGTAAGTCGGTAGGTCTGTAGTTATTATTGTATTATATTATGTATTGTGTAGTAATTGTCTTTTTTATATTAGTCCGCCAAGTCGGCGTTTCGATTTTCATCAAGTATTATACGTATGAAACGCCATATGTGCCAGTTTATGTTTGCCAATTACGATCTAGAACCTATAGGCTTTTATATGCTGTACAAATGAAGAACATACAAACAACTTTAGACCAGCAACAAGTCATGTTAGGGTAGTAAAAAAAACAACATACGTATCACGTCATAGTTATAAATAGCAATGCCAAACAATAATACCGTTTCTGAAGTTGTTGGTTATGATCCTACACAAATGGACCTATCACCATTCATGGTTTCATCTCCTCTCGTCTTGATTATTGCAATTCTCTGTTTTATGCCCTTCCGAATTTTCAAATTAATCGTCTTCAACGACTACAAAACTCGGCTGCTCGTATCATTACGTTCACTAACCGTCGCTCTCACATTTCACCTGTTCTTCGAGAACTTCACTGGCTCCCCATTGACAAACGAATCAAATTTAAAATCTTGCTCCTTACTTTTAAAGCACTTCTTTTTAACCAACCTGCTTACATCCGTCAATTAATCACCTTTTGTGTTCCTGGACGAACTCTTAGATCATCTGACATGATTTCT
The DNA here is from genome assembly GCF_964355755.1 of Antedon mediterranea. Lineage (NCBI taxonomy): Eukaryota > Metazoa > Echinodermata > Crinoidea > Comatulida > Antedonidae > Antedon > Antedon mediterranea. Next base: position 30,861,765 of record NC_092672.1, read on the forward strand.
TACTCTCTGTTCCACGCATAGCTACTAAAACCTTTGGTCATAGATCGTTTTCTTTTGCAGGACCCACACTCTGGAATCACTCCCCCACAAATTAAACACTGTTCTTCTGTTGCCTTATTTAAAAATTGCTCAAAACTAATTTTTTCGACCACTAACATGCACAGCGCCTTTGATTTTGTACCTCGGTCTTTGAATTGACGCTTTATAAATACTGATATAATAATAAATATAATAATAATAGCGACGCGCACTATAATATACCAGGGTGTAATGTATGTAATGTGTGTGTATGTGTGTATCAATGCCAATTTATAATAATACACTAAATTGACATTGACATAATACTATTATGTCAGTATTTCTACAATTGTTTTGTATAAAGCCACAACAATGACATACCATGACATTTGTACTGTATTCAATTCAATTTATTAAAAAATAGATGAGAAATATTAAAATAATAATATTATAATAGGCCTACATAAGATACATCCAAATGACTATCGAACGCCTCTTTATTATTTGTATCGAATTGTTACATCGAATAAAAGGCAACATGAATTTAGTTTATCATTCAGTAATCAATGTATACATTTAAACTACCTAAATTAATTTACTTTTACTCGATGTCAAATATAATAAATAACAATGTGTAGGCCTATATGTGTGTTTCTATGTACGTATGTAAAGAACTTGTTTAGGAAGATTTCGCAACCTTACGCACACGATAACGAAAACGGATACGTCACACATTTGTGAAACTTTTGAGCTGATCCCTATTTCATATTCGTAAAGCATATTCATGTTGACGAATATCACCAGTCATATTCTACAAAAACGAGTAAAATTTTTGATCTATTTTTTCACATTTTGTATTTCAAATCAGGAATCATAATATAATTATAGATTTATTTAAAGTAATTTAATAAATGTAATTTACTAGAGTGGGTCTAGATGGATCTATATTCTGTTGTTGTTACTAGCAATACCAAGCTTCCGGAGTGGTAAAACCAAAAATACGGTAATTTTATACAAAACGATTATTCTGCGCATGCGTATAAGCATGTTATACACCGGCACTGTATTTGATCGATTTAACGTTCAATAATAATAATAATAATATCATTTATTCAGTCACCAAAAGATAATAGCCAGCCAGAAGTGAGAATAGACTGAAGCCGAAAACAGATTCGGAACTCGCAATATTGTATTACAATAGTAAACAAACCATTAAAATGACATGAAATATATTCCAGAAGAAGGTAGGTATTAAAGAAAACGTGTAGGCCCGATTGTTTAAAGATTTTGTGCATGTGCAATGGTCATATAATGCATTACACACTGTAAAAAATATAAATAAACAATGCTTTTCTGATACAAAAATAGGCATTATATGCAAGATAAAATTATTAAAAATATGAAATTGCTCCACGCGACAGTCATCATACCGCATACTTTCCACACTTAGGCCTACTTCTGAATTGAGGGTAACACAATTATCGCGTTTTGGGGGGAAGACTTTCCCGGGGAAATTTACCCATTTCGTAGTGTAACCGTCGGACTTTACCCATGCTGAATGTGTAACTTTATTAGAATACCTCAAAAGAAGGGTATATTATAGTTCCCCACTGCGGGGTACTCGCAATCTTAAAAACTTACACCTAAATTGAAGGAAAAGGAGAGTTTACTCCAAGGAGGAAACAAATTTACACGTAAAATCCGAATTATTTTTTACAGTGTAGGAATATGTAAAGATGTGACAAACGAAGAGCACGCAACTGAACTTATATTGTATGTTTGCTAAGTTCTCAACACAAGTTATAATAAAAACGAAGGGATAAAAGTTCCACACACACGCACGCCGAGTAAAAATTGGATTTGATTTTAACAAATATGTTTGGTGTTGTAACATCTTGCCTATGATTTTTGTTTGATCTCTTTTTATAAGCTTCACTACCATTGAATGTTAAAAGATGAATTAATGCATTGTGGTAATTTCTCAAAAGAGAAGGAAAGTTAAGAGGTAGAAAAGAAATGTTTAAAAGAAACAATGTTAAGGTGATTAAACAAATCATGTTATGTAGACAGTAAGCATAACAATAATGTTAAGGACTTAAAAATATGCATGACTAGAAAATTTACTGATGTTTAAAAAAAAACAATGTAAATGGGTATAGAATAGTTAAAACCAGAAAAGAATTCACTCTTCTTTGTGTAAACAATTATTTCAATACAATTTCAAGGGAATGATTTAACACAAAAAAACAAAAATAAGATGAGAACTAATGTCAGTTGAACTGTATGACACGATAAAATATTAATTAATAATGTTACACTATTAATATGTATTAAGAGTGTACTGTAACTCAATATTTTATCAGATGATGTCATAAAGTTGGGACATCATTAAACTACACTCACATTTGCTCTGATAATCTGATAATAATTAATTCATTTGTTCACATCTTTTGAATAAGGTTATAGATTCCTTATGCCATTAAAATACATAGATGTACAGATGGTGTATTAAGATGTGTTCTATTAAGATCAGTGACTTAACTGCTATGAGTGCTAAACCAGGAACATTTTCCCCGGCGTCACGCCACTAATTAAGGCAGCCATTACAATACAGTGTTACTAGACTAGTCTTTTTTCTGTTTTTTCAAATATTCGGTCACTTCTTTATGTAAAGAAAAAAGAGACAAAAAACAACCTATGACAGCACCAATATCACCAAGTATTTCAATGGTTTCATCATACTGAATTATCAAGAAAACACTGACTGCGATGATACCAATACCAAACATAAGTAACTTCCACCAATGTCCTGAAATTAAGCGAAAAAAATGTTTTGTTTATAAATACTCCACAGAGATATGAAAAATCTTAGATAACTGAAGGTATATAATCAAAATGTACATTATAGTTTCCCAGAAATATAAATACCAGTACAATTAGCTGACAACTATTCAAATATATTATTGGAAACTGTGGTTAAATGTACACCTTTTTTCAACGAGATGGATCCCCTTCATTTAGAGATCCAACTTCATAATGACTGGCGACGTGCATAGGCAGAAAACACCATTTAAAGTGTTTTTTCTTATTTATTTTGTATCTCGTGACTTGGCAATTTTCACAGGTTTAAACCCTTGTTTGGTTTTCGTAAATATACAACCAATATGAAACCACATGTGATTGACCCTCGCTAATAAAAATGATAGGCCTGTTCTAAGGGCAATATACAATGATGACTTTATATCTAGAGCATCCAAGATCAAAAGAACTGAAACTTGTTTGCAATATTTTAGAATTCAAACATTCAGTAAGTAACATACTCTAACAAAAGAAATTAAATATGTGAATTTATAATCTAATTTTTTTTAAATTAAAACTAATAATACAGCCATTTTCCTCTCCCATTCCTCTCCAAGTAGGCCTACCATTCTTCATCACATTGTATTTGAAATATTGCTTAGTACATCACGTTACACACCTGTAGGGGGTGGAGTTGGTGTTGGATTTGATTTTGGATTCGGTTTTGGCGTTTGCGTTGGATTTTGGTTTGGAGTCGGTGTTGAAGTCGGCGTTGGAGTTGGTGCTGGGTCCTCTGATGAATTGATAACCGTAGGTTCATATGATGTTTCTATAAATAAAAAATCAATTAAAATACAGAAACACTAATAAACAGAGAAATTATGGCAATCTTGCATACATAAAAAAGATAATAATTTATGTGCATACTTAATAAAATATTTTGCGCAACTTTATTTAGAAGTTTTGCAAACATGTTCACTTTTTCTTGTGAATCTAGAAGTTCGGCTTCTTCGATGTGATTTACAACATCCCATATGTTATCATAGTTGCATTTACGCAGGTTGTAAAACCCAATTACGTTTATTAAGTCTTTTTCTCCAACATCTTTTAGAGCTTTAAACAGTGTTCTGCGAAATGCAGTTAATCTTGCTCGTGCATTTGTTGTGTCACTGCTTTCGATTGTATTTGTGTATTGGGTTATACGACGTCTAGCTGCGGCCAGCATAGTTACTTCAGCAATGTCCATCAACAACCTCACATCAGTTGTGGAAATGAATTCCTTTTCAACAAGTTTGTTAAATAGATCTAGCGCTGGTAGATTTTGATTACTAATGTTCACAATACGAAATAACAGCATTCTTAACTCTCGGATCGTCACGCCATCGAAGTGTTTACTAAGTTCCTCCAGAAATATTTTTAATTTAAAAGTTTCATCCATTTTTAATCTGTAAACAAAAATGTATTGTTTAAACATTTTCCATATTTAAACATTGCAAACGATATCATAGCGAGAACAAACAAATTGAGTAAATGAAATAAATACTATATAATATATATTTTTTTTTTTAATTTAGAAAAAGTTTTGATTAATTTAAAAGTTTTGCAAGTTGTAGTGATACACTTCTGGGTATTTTCCATAATAGAACCATGTCTCGCTATGCATGGTACATATATACACTGAAATAACCTTTTGTTGTAGACGTGGTGTAATGTTTTTAACACAAATATCAAAAGCAAATGGGCAAATACTGTGTAGTGTAACCCAACAATGGAACAAATCATTCATAATAGAGGTTTGTTTCATTATTATCAAATACATAAAGATGAATAAATATAGTTCAAAAAATATAAATCGTACGGTAATTGCTTACCTACATTTTTTGAGATTTTTTTTTTATATTGAATTATCATAATATTATCAAAACCAGTGGACCCTCTGTAGCTACATTGTGATTGTATTATAATATAACGTAGATCTGATTTCAGCATAGATATTTTCTTTAGTCTATTGTTATTAGTCATTGACTCAGAAAATGAATGAAATGCCTTGGATATTCAATGAATTATTTCTTCATAACAAGATTTAATTGAATAAGATTTTCTCATTCCTACAAAATAACTAATTGTTTGCTACAGAAAGCTGTACAGAAAGGTAAAAACCGTTAAACATTAAGGCCGTGGTGTAAAGAAACCGTTAACTAACAATAATATTGTTAGACGTAGTGTAGTTGTTGAAAGTATAATAACGAATAACATAACATAACATAATAGTTAACTGGACATTTGAACGAACCATTCGTAGATGTAGGAATAGCCATGTATAAGTATAACTTTCCTACTTTTTGAACTTACATTTAACTAGATCTAGGTCGTACCCACAGATGGTTCTTGAATACACAGTAATTTCAGCGTAAAAAACTGGATTTTCAGAACATTTAGGTCTAGTTTACTTCCTTGTCTTTCAATAGTTTTTGTTGTAATATCAAGATACCAACCAATTTGATTTACAAAAATTCATTTTCAATTTTTAAAGAAAAAAAGGTTTCAAATCACTGTTATTGATTTGTAGCGATATAGGCCTAATTACATTCTAATTATTTGCTAACCTGAAAAGTAATATTTAGCATTCCATGCTTTCGGTATAGAGTTTACATTATATCATACTTAGTATTGTAGTGAATGCCTTTGTAAATGTATTGTATGTGTAAGTATAAAATAGCCAACTTAACCTACTTGTTAATAATAGAGCGACGGCCTCTCCAGGTCGTATCAAACTATTATTATTATTTTAGTACTTTTTTTATTTCTATTCATAAATGCTTATTTCTCTAACGCCCTTTGTAAAACACTCTGATAATAAGTAATTTAGTGAGAATTGCGCACAGGTGTGGACGATGTACATGTCAATATGCATGCCGTACAGCGCTCATTAGTCTGTCTACAGTCTTCATAATCTTCCTAAAGAGGCACTGTGTTAAATAAAGTGTCACATGTGCTGGAACTCCAGCTTTAAGTCCATATCCGAGAAAAAGACTTATTCTACCACTAGAAACATAGTCGGGAGAGCCCATGTCGATTTGTGGTTTTCGGCTTAATGACTCTGGTTTTTACAATAGGATTTATGTGAATGGGCTTTTATTCCTACAAAAATATAGCTCGCTTGCTACATGAAGCTGAACAGTATACATGTCTCTGTGGTATACAGTACATTACCTTTTTTGTGAGAAAAAGTTATTGAAAATACAGAACCCAACATGCATAGTAGAGGTAGGCATAATTTTGCTTTGAGCTATTTCTGTCATGACAAAGAACATTTACTGGTTGACATTATATTACTTATTTTTTATAGTTAGGAAAAATAATAATTAAACCATTTATTTAATACACAGCCATATATCCAAGAAGATTTAAAGGGCATTTAAATGAATTGTTAGATTTTTTTCATTTTCATCAAATTAAAAACAAATGTAAAATACTTTTAAGAATATTGGTAAGATATGAATTTATGTTCTGCCAGTTCACATGTGTTTACAAATACATTTTAGGTATATTTATGGCAACGTTTATCTATAATAATTGTTGTTTTCATTTTTTGATCGTTACAGAAAATAATATACCATTGATCATAAAAAAGCAGGAAAGTATCTGTGCATTTTGAACCCAGTACATTTATTGGAAGAGTATTGGTTTAATATTGCTCCAGGATTGCAAAGTAGATCAATGTGCATTCAGTATCCTCAGAAGAGATAAATTAATTCTTCCAGTCATACTCTTGAACAAAAAAATAATGGTACGGATGCTGCTTTATGCATTATTGTTAGTGATAAAAAAAAATAATTGTGTTCTTAAAATAGCACAGGAATTATTCAGTTATTATGGATCTTGATTCTCGACGAATAAGAAAACATTTTAGAATTAGTTTTGGTTGATGTACTTAATATGCTAATTAACTCCAAATTTACGAATGGTTCTCTAAAAAATTGAGGACCCGTCACTTTAAGAATTGTCCTATTTAAATCCCACAGACCAATACAGCACACCTCAAACCTGTTGTACACAAATTGCTAATAAAAACATTCTGTCCCCAGACAAAAGCTTGATTAAAGATTTATTATGCCTCTGAAAATTTACTTTTTCAACATTTTTTATGACATTTTAATATTACATAATCGTTATTCACTTTTACCAAAAATTGGATCGGAAAAAATAAATATTTAATATATTTATAAGTAAAAACATTTTTCCGGTTTTTTTTCTACGAGAGGGATTAACTTTATTAAAGATGCAAAATGACCTATTCAAAGTCTGGAGTTATTTTAATAATTATTATTATTAATTGTTATTATTAATTATTATTAGTAGTAATCATTATTTTAATAGGATGTATTGTCCCCCAAAAACATGAAAAATAAAAAAAAATTATTTTCATGTTTTGGGGGTACTATAGACCTACATCAGTTTGATAATTTCCAATGCTAAAAATAGTTTAGACATTTACAAATCGTGTTTTTTTACATATTTATAGACTAAATTCCTAAACTTCCTAAAACTAAACAATAATTAATACTAAATCCAGAGATTTACGTAGACTGTATTTCATTTATTTTTACCAAAGGTACACGATAGTTTAAAATTATGAATAGAAGGTGTGCCAACATGATAAACATGCGGCAAGTCTACGTACCATCTCACTAGGTAACATGTGACAGATATCAAATCAAATCAAATGTTATTACAATCGGTACACAACAAACGAATAGATAGAATACAAATTGCAGTTTAACATGAATTTGCTTGACACAAAAAAAAATGCAAGGTCCATTATCATTATATACAACAATTTATAACGTGAAAAAAGGGGGAATCATCAGAATTATTGGTGAAGCAAAATGGATAGATCGATCGAGTGACAACGATTTGTTACTTAGGCCTACGACATATTTGCATTACATTACTTTTTATTATTATTTGTCCATTTTCTCTCAATTCTCTAAATTTTAACTACAATAGGTGCTTGTGGATTCAAAGGTCTACCGTCACCAATGGAGGTATAAATTTATAATTCCTCCATGGGTCACATCCATAAGCAAACTGTTGCTTGGTGAGGTTATTGGAACTTACACCAATAAGTGATATTTAAGTGGTACATATCAATGTAGAATTGATATATTATAAGTGTAATAACAGATATACTGACGATAGTCTGCTTAAGCCTCAAAACGACTGCTTTGTAATTTTAACTTTTTTTAAGATGGCGTATCGTATTGATAATGTAGAGCGTCGCCAGATTTAATCATACGACAAACGGTCTTTGAATTTGAATCAAAAGATCTGACATAAATTGGGGGCGGCATAAAAGTTATATAAACTAAATGTTTGACAATTGTTGTTCATCAGGTCACAAGATGTTAGAATGTTTTTCTAATTTCTTCAATAATTCAACTCTGTTATATTTTCTTATTGGGTTGATTTAGTTTAAGTAAGAATTCAATGCTGTTTGTATGCTTTTATGAAGCACCGTTTATCCGATTCTCAGTACTGTTTATTCAGATAAGACAATATTTGCCCAGTATGATAAGCTGTATCATATAAGGTTTGGTAAGGGTTAGATTATGGTCTATAATACTAGGTGGTACATGTGAAACACATATAATGCTGCATTATCTTATCTAATATTCTAATGATATTGAAGAAATCTATATGGATACTGTATCGAGCGTATGTCGCCGATGTAAGGGTGGTTTCAATAAATTATATACCTTATATACAAAACTATTATTAGAGTAAACTTTCTTGTTATTCATTTGTAAAGTTGAGTTACTTACTAGGCTTAATGAAGTGGAAAAAATAAAGTTCGAAATATAGAAATATAATGGCCTGCTTTACTTTTCCCGGTTTTGGTTTATACTATATTATGAAACCGGCCTACCTGAAGATGAACAAATGATGTTGAAAATGTAGTATCATAATGGCTTGCCTTACTTTTTTTAGGTTTGTTTTATACTAAAAGGCCTACCTGAATACAAGAAATTATATCAAATGTATTAGTAGACCCTCTGGAACTACATATTGTGATTGTATAAAGTTGATAGAGTTCAGCATAAACATTTTCTTTAGTCTATTGTTTTTAATTATTGATTCAGAAAATGAATGAAAATGCCTAGGAGATTTAATGAATTATTCCTTCACAACAAGATTGAGATGAATGAGCCTTTATTATTCCTACAAAAAAGAGGTACTAGTTTGCTACAGGAAGTTTCACAGAAAGCAGAAACGTAGAACTCGATAATACTCGATTTCTATTATGGCCGTGGTGTAAAGTTATCGTGTGTGTTACAAATACATGAATATGAACAAATAAAGTTCGAAATATTATATGTAATCGTAAAGGCTTGTCTTATTTTTTTCGAAGTTTGTTTTATCTTATTATATCTTATTTATTAGTGGGCCCTCCGGAACTACGTACTGTGACTGTATTATAATATAAAGTTGATCCGAGTTCATCATAGACATTTTATTTAATAGTCTATTGTTATTAGTTATTGACTAACGCCTTGGGGGGGAAATGGGGTTAGGGGTTGAATTGAGTTGAATAAGCCTTTGTTATCTTTACAAAAGCAGGTAATTGTTTGCTTACCAAGCGTAATAGTACAGTAACCAAACATTGGAACAAACCATTCATTGTAGAGGTGTAACCCTCAAATATACTAGACATAACGTCCGATAGAGGGCGGCAGAGAGAAAAAGAATATAAGACGGGGCGCGTAATTTTTTTTCCAGGACGAACGTGGGCAAAAATCATGAATAATTCATGATTAATTATGACATAATAGGAAACATTATAGAGGGCGCTGTATAAGAATGCCGCTGGGGCACATGTGTAGATATAAAAGGAGTGAGAATAAAACATCAAAAAACCCCTATACATAGTTGAAGTGTGTATTTTCATTATTATTGGAGTCCGGAACATAACAAATATCAAGTATATATGTTATATTGGTGTCGTGACCAGTTTTCTTGTAATTTACATCGGCAAACTACATCGAATCGCTGTAGCCGGCCTGACTCCAAACATTCACGCCAAACAACACACACAGCACGGACTAAATACGCCGTACGTTCGCCGTCTGTGGAGCCGTTCCGATACGCCGTACGGATAGTATACTTTATGGAGGTATAAAAGTCTTGTGAGAATTTCATTTTATTTATTTCGGATTGTCTACAATTAACGGTACAGTATATGATTTCATTCATACTTCGATCATCTTGTTACTGCAGTTACATACAGATATTAATTATTCGAGTACTGTGTAAGATTAAAACGATCGACGTGTTTATACTTGCCCAGCCATAACCACGTGGGTAAGATCCTGCATTTATAATGTACATCGACACACGTTGCACTTTGAACTGTTAGCAATGGCTACAGGTACAACCGGTACTCGTTCAAAATCTAACAAGGCTCAGTCTTCTCCCCCTGCCAGCCCACCACCCCAGCCTCGTCAGGCATATGATAATAATGCTGCTAATGCCATGAAAATAGAATTGCCTCCATTTTTTGTTGGTAATGGGACTGAGGACTTCAGTGTATGGTGTAGGAGACTGGAAGTAGCTCTTGATGCATTACCAGTGAACAACCCAATTGATATGACAAAACTTTTACCATCTAGGCTTTCTGGACCAGCTTTTAATTACTGGGATAATTTGCCCGCACTTGTTAAAAATAATTACCAAGAGGTTAAAGAGCAGTTGACAAAAGTATTTAGAGCTGACACAAATAAAATCGATGCATTCAAACGTATGATGAACGCTAGACCACGTCAACCAAATGAATCCTTACAAGTGTACGCTGCAGATTTGAGACGTTTGGTTCGCGAGGCATTTCCTGATTACGGATTTGTTGCGCAAGTGGGTGAAGCTTTCCGTCGATTTCTTGCTGGATTGCAACCAGCATTGCAACTGAAATGTTATGAACATGGTGCACAAACCTTGGACAGTGCATTGAAAATTGCACAACAAATCGAGAGTGCGAATGAGGCTCAACACAACTTACTAACTCAGAACACTAATCATAATAATATGTGGTATCCTCAACAAGTAGATGTAAGTTCACTCTCTAGTAAAATATGTGATTTATCCATCGAACCAAAAGTAGATGTGGTGACAGTTAAAGAAGTAACAGATTTGCGAGCTGTTGTCGTAGAGTTAAAAGATATGGTTTCTGCCATGCAAAACAAAATGGATAGTATTAGTAGTGAACGTGAAGGCAGACGTCGTGACAGAGAACATAATTATCAGTACTCGAGATACCACAGCAAATCTCCAAACTTTCGATCTGGTGGATACAGTAGATACAGAGATCACTCACGGGGTAGTGGTGACCGTGAAAGAGACGTGACAAATACTATAGAGATAATACTACTGTAAGGCAGCATGATTACGCCAGACGATCCTCACCTGGTGATCAGCTTTATAACCAGAGTACAGAGAGAACTGAACGGAGACAAAACAGGTATGAATCTTCAAATTATACCAACACTTCTAATCCACGACACCAGAGTCCGTACCGTAGTAGCATACGAGGACGCAGCCCAGAGCCTAGACATGTAACCTTTAATAATACACCTCAACATAATCCGGAAAACTAGGACTAGCTGGAAATGAAGGTCGCTTTTCAGCTTCTGAAGGTGCTAATATCAATTTTGATTTATGAAGACCTCACAGATGTCGGCAGTAGACTATATCAATGATAGTTTTCCTGATAATGTTTCTACTAGTCTTCCAAAAGGTTTTAATTCTCAAATTATGGTACATATAGAAGGTCACAAAGTCAGTGCATTAATTGATACCTGCGCTCATATTTCATTAATTTCTAACAAGTTTCGCAAAAATAACAAGTTTCTGAAATCAAGAAGTATAGAAAAGGTACTTACACAAGCAAAAGCAGTTGATGGAAGTCCATTAGATATTTTAGGCCGTGTTCGTATTAATTTTTACATTGGAAAACCCCATTATACCATGATTTTCATGTCCTAAATAGCATGGACAGACCGCTAATCTTAGGATGGGATTTTCTTATTGCTAATGGCGCAAGAATTGATCTACAACATGGAATAATTGAGATTTCTAATTGTACTGTACCATTTAACACTCATAGTCAAATCGCTTTGCATACTTGTAATGTTCTTTTACCAAGAGATTTAATTGTTCCAGCAGGTGTTGAAATGACAGTTAATGCGAAAGTCACATCTCCAGAATATTCTTCTACACCGCATGGGTATGAGGGTGTGATGGAACCCGATATAAATATTCCCATAATTTGTGGTAGAACTGTTGCAGTTGTTGATAATAGAACAATACCGATTTTGGTAATGAACCCTACTCATGACGATATTAAATTGACCAGAAATACGCCACTTGGCCAGTTTTA